>NW_024423344.1:60561465-60619661 GCF_017311325.1 Ursus maritimus | reverse complement strand
CACTCTTTCATGTCAGCTTTAAGTTTATAAAGATAATAATAGAACTTGACCAAAATAATAGTGGTAGACAACAGAATTCTAACCAGGTGACAATTTCAAATACAGTTCTATTGTATGAATCATCATTCTTTACCATAGAACCTTCAGTTGCTAAATCCTTATATTTGAACACATACTTCTTCACACATCAACCAGCTTTATTAATTCTTCCTCAGCAGACTTGACATCTTAGACTTCCTGTACTGAATCTTGTCACCATGGTGGGCAGTAAGTATTGGCCAACATTCTGTGCAGTTACTTGATCAATAACAACTTTCTTGAACAATAAAAACATATAACTCAATTTTCCATTGAATGTATATATTTTCTAGTTTATTGCTACTGAAATTTTTTTAATAATGCAAAACAGCCCAACAAAAGCATGACCAAACAATAGAGTTGTAGCTTCAAACCATAAATCACAAAAATAATCAGTATGACAAAAGCATCCATACCATATTCTACTGTATTTCTACATAATATGTATATTTAAAATATAATTAATGTATGATTTCTCCTTACTCCTGGTGGCTTTTGGTATCTCATAAACATCATCAGGTGCCATGCATGGCACAGCTAACTATTTATCGAATGGTCAGCAAGGACAGCCCAGTGAGAGAACGTACTTCATGTTATTAGTTAGAATGCTATCTTTAAAGAAGTTAGTTCCCTTGGGTCTTGGAAAGATTAGGAAATGAGAACTGGGGTGTTAGTTGTCTTTCAGATTTAAATGCATGTTAGACCTCAGTTCACTACCCATGAGTCTCTACCACCCCAGGGGCAAAGGCAGAAGATGAAAGCACAAAGTGAAAATATGCTATACCCATCCTAGGTGAATGTAACTATTGATAATAATTTTTAATAACAACGACAAATCAGGAACAAATGCTAAATAAACCAGATGGGTCTCAGGGACAGTAGGTGTCAACTGGATATATCCCAGGAAAACCAACATCTGGTCACCCATGATATTGAGGCTTCGTTACCACAAAACCACACTTGAAATTGTCACCTGGGTAGAGTTCTGTTGTCTATCCCTATAATTTTGATCGAGTTCCATTATTACCTTTATAAACTGAAAGCTGATACGAACCTTAAAGTTCCAGGAAAGAAAAATCTCAGTCTGGTAGCTACCAATAGTGTGTGTCAGCATCTGGATGGATTGCCAATCACGATAAACAACCTAATAATCTCATTTTCAATCCAGTTACATTTGTGCACGTTGAGTCTCATAAATTTAATCTGAAATTACAATTATATAATATTCTTTTTATTCAACAGTCAGAAGTTTTAAAAAATGCCGAATGTATTACAAAGTAAGAAAACACATGGGATTAAAGAATACTTGGGTATTCAGTTGCTTGCTCAGTGAGGGATTTGTGAAAATGGAAGACTCTAAACAGTAACACAAAGGTCCCTTTGCCATTAACATCTGTGACAGCCACGGTTATTAATAGTATAACCATTTTTTCACAGCAGGAATGGTTTCAACTCCCATTTTATATTACAACAAATAATTTGGGAAATGATTAATGAGATTTTTAATTATAGACTGAGTTTATCTTAAAACAATCTGTGGCACTACAGCTGGAAGGATCAAGCTTTAATTACATCCAGGAGAAACTCCACAGTGAGTCGAAACACGTCCGTTTTAGGGTGCCCAGACCTCCTCCATGACTGGTTCACCTTCACACTTGGCTGCTTAGCTCTGTTTTTTAGCACATGGTGCTAATGAGGCCACGGTCATGTTTTCACTCCCCATATGTGCCAGTTAGCTTCTCTCTGTTCCAGGGCTACAGATTGTTTTCCTAAACTTGTGCTGCCAACTCAAAGATTTCTCCACTCATTCACCAGGGAGATCTGGCCAAAAAGCATGGAAGATTCATCATAAAATTAAAGCTCCTGCTGATTGCTTGGAGATGGGGGTAAGAAGGCTTCCTTGGAAAAAATCAGTGTCGTCACATTCTTCAAAATGGCATGTTAATTCAGAGGCTTCCTCTGACTTGATTCCTGTTAGTTTTACTTTAAAAGATAATTACTTAAGGGAGGCAGCACAGAATAAAAGGACATGAGACTAGGATTTTAAAACCTAGATTTTGTTTGATCGCTTTGCCAAAGTAGGTGTATGACCTTGAACTGTTACCTAATTAACCTACGCTCATTATCCTTATCTAGAAAGCCTGAATATTGCCTCAGATAATTGTCCACCAGGCGAGCTCTAAGTGTTTGTAAGTCCATGACTCAAAATGTCAGGAACTGGAAGCTTATTGGACATGAAGCTGGAGGCAAGAAGGGGGACCTGATGCATCTCAAAAACTCAAACTGAGTCTCAGGCAGATGGTTATTAGTTGTCAGTTGTCAGGATCTCTCATTGAGCAAAAATGGGCTCCCATTGACTTACAGGTGCTTCTGTTTTGTAGTGTTGGTTTCACAGTTTGTTGCTTACAGGAAGTGTGCAACATCAGCCTTCAGCCAGGGGGAGAAATACATGAGATCGGTCTCAATGAATTTACTCACTAACTCTCTTTCTTTTGTTTATCTCAGCAGACTTCCGCCGTAGGCTTGGAATGAATACATTCTTCCTTGTCAAGTCCTGGTAATTATTTTTCACCATAAATAAGCACAGAGCCCTTTTCAGCTATGCATCACCGAATAACTGTCAGAAGACAAGTGTCATGACAAGAAATGCCCCTCCTTAAAATGATTTATTTATTTCTACCCAAAGACACCTTGTTGAGGGGAGAGGTTGACATGAAGTCTTTCTGTTTCGCATTAAAGAAAAAAAAATGTTCTTGTTTACTAATCAAAAGACTATATTTAACATAAGTGCCTATCATAAAGACTTAGTGTTTGTTTTAACAAATATAGGCTGAATACAAATTCTAACTAAAGCAATCTTGTTGAGGAAAAAAATTATTACACCTAAAAAGCAACAGTACCCACTTTTAGTTTAGTCATAGTAACTATGACTGGGGTGGGGTGAACTGGGAATGCTTTTATTTGTGAATGAATGAATTTCCATGGTTTAGTGTTTGTGAGACATAACTTTAAGTATTATTCCATAGACACTTAGCAGTGTATGTACATAATACAAATATTTGCTTTCATTCACTCACACACACAGACACACACACATATTAATGGTCATTTATCCTAACCTTTCATTTCATTCCATTGATTCTTGCTTCTGGTTATATGTAAGGGATGGACAAGAAGCTTTGTCTTTCTGATTCTGCAACTTTTGTTACTCTCTCTATTTCAACCTGGTTCTGTGTGTGGAATGGAAATAATTAGCATTACTCTATTACTAGAAATTTTACATGGATCTAGTATATTCATTTTTTATAAATTTGTGGAGAATGTGGTGAAATAATTAAATCTTTGATGAGGAAGACAGCTCATGTCCAATTGGGGAAACATATAGACCAGACCACCTCAGTATATTTCCTGCCTTTGAAAATCACTGTAAATGATATTGTGCTAGTAAAATAACTTCATATTGATAGGAAAGAGACAAATGCATTAAATAATTTTAATTGAGCATTTTTTTGGCATTTTTATTTTGATATGGGGACTAGAGGTCATTAAGTATCTGTTTATATTCTTTTTAAAAAAGATTTTATTTATTTGAGAGAGAGAGCAAGCGAGAGAAAGAGAATGTGTGCTCGCACAAGTGGGGGGGAGGGGCAAAAGCAGAGGAAGAAGCAAGGTTGGACTGGATCCCAGGACCTGCAGGTCATCACCTTAGCCAAAGGTAGACGATTAACCGACTTCGCTACCCAGGTGCCCTTGTTTATATCCTTTACAGAGTTGAACTGGGTAGGAGGAGACTAATACGTTTTGTGGTAGTATTACTGATGGTTTATTAGCAATATTACTACACACAGATTTTGGAAGAAAATAGATTTCGGAGAAAGTGTAAATTCTATGTTGTCAAGACAATCACATAGAAAAGAATGTTAGTATTTCTCCTGTGTCAAAACTCCTCAGTTCTCTCTTCATGATGTCACATATTGGATAAGAAAATGTTTATGAGCAATATCTCAAATCAGAATCAAAAATTTTATGTTAAAACACTGAAAGCACTGTGTTTAAAATTAAGAGGCAGAGAAGAATGCCAAAAATCACCTTGTTATTATTGTTCTGGAACTAAGGGAAGAAGCTATTAGAGCCAAGAAAGAAGCAAGAGATATAAATTTGAAAAAAAGGCAAAGCAAAATTTATTATTCTCAGTTGACCTGATTTAGTGCATAGAAAGTCTTAAAGAATCACATAAGTTTTTTTGAGTCAAAAATCAAATTAAGTAAGAGAGCAGGTTAAATTAGTAATCGAGAATCAAGAACTTTTAATATGCAAACTATCACAAGATAAATAATATTTTGGAAGAAAATATTCTATTTCAATAGCAAATAAAAATACTATAAAGACAGCAGTACTTCCTTAATCTATCTGCTCAAAACAATAATAAATAAATCACAGAAGTTATGTTTTTTTATAAATGGACAAAATGTGTTAACTTCCTTGTGGAAAACGAATTCGTTTACTATGAAAATCTGAAAAGTACAAATGATGAAGTAACTAGATTCTTGGATAACAGATTATATGGTGAAGCAATAATATATAAAATTTTAGATAATTTATGGATTTTATTCTTTTATTTCTTTTTTAAACAACAATCTGGTTGGCAATAAAACATGTTTACATTATAAGACACTTTCATGTTTTGGGTATTAAACCTCTGACTATTAAACAAAGTTTGTTATTTTCAAATCTTTATGTTACCAGTACATCAAAATCAGAGCATGAAGGGCATAAAGTTGCTTTTGGTCATGTTTAGGGACTGTTTAACTGCTTTTTCTTTAGCTGGTAACCCATCACGAAATTAAGAACCAGGTTTAAATAACTACAAAGCCAATTCTAAAATTATATCAATATGTTCTATTTTGGAAATTGAGCACATATTCTGTTGAAAAGTTAGTGGAGATTTAATTGATTTGCCACATTTCTTAAATAAAGCAGATGCTCGTTAACTATTTTGTGTTTTGTTTTCTTGTTCTATAAAATGGCAGTTGTGCAGAAGAATTGGAAGAACACATTTGAAAAGGCCTCCGTATTGACACGCATCACTGCTCTTCTACCACGCATGCTCCTTAGTCATCATAAAGCAGGTGGCACCAATGGTAGAAGATAAAGAAATATCAAGCACTAACCGTCCCTCATGAATGCCCAACAGTTTACCTTGTTCTTGATATCTGGAAAAAATAACTCAAACTCAATCTTTAATATCAGTGTAAGCAATCATATGTGCTTCAAAAAACTGCAGTAGAAGGAATGTACTTTAAAGTTAATTCAGTTAACCAGCAGTTTGATGGTTTTAAATCCAAAATTAGAGAAATGGAAGAAAGGGTAAAACTACTGGAAAAACACAGTAGGGAATGTAAGTAGAGTGTGAAAACTGCTGTGGAACAGATTGCTGTTATAATTAGAGACAACATTTCACTCTCCTTTAAATACGAGTCCCTGGAAATTGCTCTAAGAGAGGGAGACACAGCTGTTTCAGTGTACAGCTGGTGGGAATCACAAAGACCATAGTCAGACATTTAAACCGGTTGAAAAATAAACCAGCTAAATAACAGTAACACCTGGCTAGACCTTAGATGCAAATATATATTGTTCTTAATAAATTACAGTAAACCCACCTGAGAGTGTTGATGGTGAAGAAGAAGATACCTGGTACAAAATATATTGCATGTGGATAATGATTTCTGTAAGTCTTCATGATAGAAGTGAAAAGTCTAAATCTTAAAGAATGAGATATTTGAAGATTATAAGTTCAATAGGGTCAATTATAGCTTTAACATTAAATTGTGTCTCTTATATAAATTTTGAGAAGAAGCAACCAAATATTCGGTGATTAATCAAGATTCTTCTCCCTGTGCGGTTAAAAGAAAATGCATGACCAGGAAGGACATTCCACATGCTCAAGTTCTGGGCTCCCAGCCCTCTGCATGTTCTCTGGAGGGTCACACATGCTCTACCCTCTCTCTTATTTGGTCTTGGTACTTCAATGCTAGGCAAATAATAAAGAATATATACTCTTTTGGCTTAGAGTTGACCCAAATCTCAGAAATAACAGAATTCCTCATTTTGTCCTCTCATTTTTTAAATTTTATCAAATAATGACACATGCGTTAGAGTTTTCTTCCATCTCCTTCTTCCCTTCTTCCTCCTCCTCTTTCTTCTTCTTCCTCTCCTCCTCCTTTCCTCCTTCCTCTCCTTCTCCCCCTTCTTCTTTGTTTTCACAAAATACACGGAACAGTTCCTACCAGTATGTTAGCTGTACGATCGTACATGCAGACCTATTCTCTAGATTTTCTTAGAGAGGCTGTTACGATATTCGTCAAAAACACATTATCCTGTGAGTGTGAGGATTGTCCGGGAGGTGTTAAGTGACTGTGAACTGGCCTCTAGGCATCCACAGGCTGTCTGTGTTTGCCTCTCCCCAAAGCAACCCGGGAAGCCTGGTCTACTTGGCTCTACAATGCAGACAATTTTCACTTTTCTTGCCTTTGCTTCATTCTGCTAGGGAAGAAAGGAGTGTGAAGAAGAACAATCTCTCTGATGAGAATCCAGATACTCAAATAACTTTTCTTCTGAGTGTCTCCCTTCTCTCTGATTGCTGTTCCATGGAACGTTTGCACTTCAGCAGCATGAGGAAAGGAGCAGATCTTTTCTTCTAAGTTAGGGACGTGCTATGTTTTACTGGATATGGTTTAATCAGCTATTGTTGATAGATGTATTCTACACAAGTAAGGCATGTAGTAATCCTAATCCCATCTTCCCTTCCCTAATACTTGCATATTAAGGAAATACTTGTCATATCTCAATTTCATGTGTTAACAGTTACTTGTTTGTAAGAGTGTCTTGACTACCTCTCTTGATCAATAAAATGATTCTATTTTTTATTTTGAAAACTATGGAACAGGCACAAAAGAATGAATGAAGCCAAGTTACTAATAAAAACAGATGTGTAATATAGTATGAAAACAATATTAGGTCAACAAACACAGTGACTTAGATAGTTTTTAAAAACAAAAGGCGTTGCTCAAACTTAGGAACTTTTATTCATGTATAAGAATAGAATTTTAGTGCAATTTCGTAGTTGAACACTGAAGCCCCAGGTGATACGATATTATACTCTTTAATAACTCCCCATAGTGCTTCAAATTTATTGATCACATTCAAAATAACTTACCTAATGGCTGTATTTCCCACAAGAAGGATTTCTGCATGAAAGCAGAGAAAATATCTATCTCTAGTGCTCTGGACATGACCTGCACATACTAAATACTAATTAAACACTTCCTGATTTACTAATTATTCATTCATTCACTCATTAACTCCACGGATTTTATTAAGTACCTGCCATTGTGGAACTTACATACTACAGTAAGAGATCAGACAATAAAACAAGTAAATCATCCATTTTGTGAAAGGAGAGAAATGTTACAGGTAAAAGGAAAATAGAACAAGTTAAGAAGGATTAAGGATGCTGGCATAGGGAGTAGGGTAAAATAGGCTTCATAAAGAGACTGTGATTAGAACAAATACTGAAGGAAGTGAGCTAGAGTTCCACTCGAATTTCTAAATGAAGACTCCTCTAGGCAGAGGAAAAGCAGGAAAGCATCTAATATATTCAAGGAACAGAAATTACTTTTGTTGAGGTATTATTAAGAATTCAGATGTACTTTACATTCTCTCCTCTTCCTATAGAGTCTCTGTATTTGTGGGGGTTTTTAGGATGGCCTTACAGATTACCCATGGATTATTTTCGCAGTTACGATGACAGGAATCCAAATACTATCTTTTGACACCACAGATCTGTTTTCCAACAGAGACATTCATTCCTTCCATCTGAAACGACCATGGAGAAAATAGAGTTGAGGTGTAATAGAGCTTAAAATCAACTTTATTAAATTGAATTTCTCCAGAATTGAGAAGATATCTCACTTTTTCTATAGCCTTCAGGTAAACACTTCCAAAGTGGTATTTTAATAACCATTTAAGCACACAAGGACAGCTGTTCATGTGGTCTCAGAGAGGATGAAAAATTGCATATGTCATCTGCCAGAGCAGATACTAAATTACCTTGGCCTACAGAAACTTTTTATTTGCCTAGAAGGTATTTATTTTCCCACTTGAGGTGCTGGAAAAACAATAGTCTAAACTTCCTATGACAGAAAATATATCAGTGAAAACTCCACATCACTTTATTCTTTTATTATATACTGTTACTAGTGGCCTAAACTTTCTGTGATAGAACATCAATGAAAATAGCATTGCTTTCATCTTTTACTACATCCTGTTACTATGTTTCTAGGCTTCTTGAGAGCATATGCCAAGGATTTGATCATTTTCTTAATACGCATTTCTTTAGAATTTCACATCACCTGTTCAGTCAAAAGAACACATAGCTCACAGAGATTTAAATTACGTATTTTCTTCTTAAAGTTTGCTTTATTCATATATCACATGCTACTTTCCTAAGTCCTTTTTTTCTTGGAGTCATTTCAATATAATTGCTCTATTGAGCTTTGTTAATGCACTGAGAAACAATTAATTGAAAATATTATTTCAGTATTACATCTAACATTGAATGTCTATGAGAATACCTTGGAAAATTTGTGGTGATTTATACCAACAGAGGAAAAAGTATGAATGCAAGATAATTATCTTTGTTACTTATTAAAGTGCTTTTCAGCGTTACATCTAATTCTTCATATAAAGCAAATTTTTATTTTATATAAAAATGTTGACTCATATAGTGATTGTTTGAATTAAGAATAAGGACCAAGCACCTCACACCCATTAGGACGGTTACCATCAAATAGCAAGCGTTGGTGAAGGTGGGGAGACGCTGGAATACTGATGCACAGCCGGTAGGAATGTAAAATGGTACAGCTGCTGTGGAAAACAGTACGAAACTTTCTCTAAAATGAAAAATAGGCTTACCATTTGATCTAGCAATTGCACTTCTAAGTATTTACCTAAAATAATTGAAAGCAGGTTCTCAAAGAGATACTGGTCTGCTCATATATGTAACAGCATTATTCACAAGAGCTACAACGTAGAAGCAGCTCAAGTGTCCCTTGATGGATGAATGGATAAGCAAAATGTATATATACACAATCTGTATACACACAATGGAATATTATTCCACTTTGAGAAGGTAGGAAATTCTGACAAATGCTATAACACAGATGAGGCTTACGGACATCATGCTAAGTGAAAAAAGCCAGTCACAAAAACAACTACTGCGTGATTCCACTTACATGAGGTACATAGAATAGTCAAAATTATATAGACAAAAAATAGAGTGGGGGTTACCTGGGGCTGGGGGAAAGGGAGACCACAGTTATTGTTTAATGGGTACAGAGTTTCAGTTTTAGAAGATGGAAAGAGTTCTCAGAGTTGGATGGTGGTGATGGTAGCACAACATTATGAATGCATTGAATATCATTAAATTGTACATTTCACATGATAAGCACATTGCAGGCAAATTTTAAAAAGTAAAAGACCAGGACCTTGACGTCCTTACCCTGACACTTCCGTCTGTTTTATTTTGCCATCATTGTTGTGCCTGTTTCTTAGGTGGTTTTATCCATACTTAATTTCTGTTGAGTTTCACATTAACATTGTATGAACATACTTCATTATAAATGGTTGCTGAATATCCTGCTAATGAATGTTTTGTAGTTCCCTTTTGTAAGGAGACTTCTTCTTTTTTTTTTTCCTGGTGATTTGATAAAGCTTCAGTGAATTGCTGTGTGTAACAGGATCATTTCCTTAGATATGCAGATGTGAAAAAATTGAATCAAGGAATATAAACTTAAGGTAATTGTATAAATTGTATGACAAAATACTGTTTTAGTCTCTGTTGCTCTGAGAAAATGGAATGCTAGTTACCATACACTTTCACCTCCACTGGTTGTTTTCATTACGTATCCTTTGTGCCTACTGAGTTGTAAATACACATCACAGTCATTATCAAATAAGATGTGAAATCCTTTCCCATGCTTATTTACTAATTATTCCTTTTTTGTTTTGTCTTTTTCTCACTTTTTTTTGTTTTCAACAATGTATTTGAATCAGCTGACAATGTAATAAAAATATTATCTATAAAAATGGTTAAAATGGTAAATTTTGTTATATGTATTTTACCATATCAAAAACAATTGAAAAAAACAAATCAATACAAAAGAATATAATTCCAAGATATAAATTTTGATTAAGTTGTAAATACGTGGAGCAATATTAACCATATCAATGTCACCAACTGACAAGAATAAGATGCCATTTCTGCTCCCCAAAATCTTAGCATCACATTGAAGAATTAGGATCCACACATAACAAGAAAAATGATGATGTTCATAGTGTGACTATATGTGTGTGTGTTTAATTTTGACCAAATTTCCTTATGGAAGTAAACATTATGATTATATTTGATAAGTAATCTGATAATAAGAAAAAATATTATAGTTGTAAGCACTTCAGACGATTTCAAATATTATTCTGGCTTTTCCATTTTTAATGGTTAAAAAAGGTATTGTATAAAATGTATATTCCTAAATTGTGTCTAATAAACAGAAGTTCACTGGGGAGGAAAAAGTAGGTATGGCCAAAGTCTCATTTGGAATTTATACGATACATATTCAAGGTAATGGAATGTTTTCTTGCGATGACTTTTATTCAATGAGCGTGTTGAAGGAGGTCATTGAGAGGACGTGACCTCAGGTTGACCTGCGAGCCCATCCGGGCAATTGGAAGCTCCTCGGCCCCTCCCTTTGGAATGCATGTTCTGCCAACCATTCCTGAGGTGGGAGCAGTTTCAGGGATGCAGCCTCGAGAGAGTAATGTGTTGTTGAGGCCCTCTGGACAGGTATCTATGGCAGAATCCGGTTAAGGGCTCTATATAAACCTTTAAGATGCGGGCGGCAGCCACGGAGATCTACTCGTCTGGCGGCTGCCTCGGACAAGCCTCATAAGTAAGTTCCCCTGTTCAGCCAGCCACCTCCCAGTCCGGAGTGGCTGTCTGTCTACGCGGTCGTCCCCCTTGCCGTCTGTGTGTGCCCGGCCAGGGTCAGCTTTCAGCTGAAGAGCTCCCAGGGCTGCGAAGCAACAGAGCCTGGGCAAAATACGTCTCCACCAGGCTAGTACATGCACTTTTTAACTAGAGGACCCACAACAGTATAACAAGTTGAACAGTTTAAAAATACGTGATCATATTTGTTCATTATCATATACAACCTAAGAACAGATGAGTTGTATAAGTTAACCGTACAAATCCCGTTTGACTTCTTTTTTAGTAGAAAATACGTGCCGGCTTTGTGTTTCCCTCCTCCCATAGAGGCTACATTTCAGGAATGAGGGTGGCCTTGTACAGAGCTGATCCAAACACCAGCGCAGGGATCCATTTCTTCCCCAATATTCATAGATAAATTTCGAGATTTCCAGAGTTAGTCAGGTGATACATACAGAACTAATGCTATTTTAAAAGTTCACATATTGGTTATACAAAATGTTAAAATCTTTTCTTTTTCCCCCAAAAGGAATGAATAAGCAAGTTGAATCATGACCAATAATTCTGGTGAGCTGCTTTAAGTTGAATGTAGACTAAATGGACATGGAAAAGCATTTTTCATATCCTATATTTGTTAAATGAATGATATTGCTTTATTTTGCCTTGGAAAAATACATTTATGTGTCCATATAATTGATAAAATAAATTGACTTTGATGCATGCTCAAAATGTTTTATTAAGTAGAAATATTATTTTACTAATATATCTAACACTGAATATCTATACATTTTTAATTTGGGAAGTTTGTAGCAATTTGTAGCAATGTAGGAAAAAGAATAAATGTAAACATATACCTCATTTCACATATCTGTTTCTTCATCTCAATTTTTAACTTCTGTATAATTCAGTACATATCTGCAGTAGGCATATCGGCTAGAATTACTATTAAGGCTACATGAACGGGTAATTTGACTTCATCAACTAGAAATTTCTTCCTGTCACACAAGTAGTATAAAGGAGGACTGTTCAGACAAGATATGGCAGCTTCATTATGTCCTCAGTGACCCAACCTTCTTGAACCTTCTATCCCATCTTCCTTAGTGTGTGGCATTCATCCTCATTTTTGTAAATGGCTTCTGCATCTCTAGCTATCATACTCATGTCCCAGAGTTCAAGAGAGAGGAAAGATGAAAGGTGATAATCAGGTGTGCATGGATTCTATAGGTCTGCCAACTCTGACAAGTTAAAAGCAAGAGATAAAGGTCTTATTATATGGAAAAAATATGATAAATATTTTTAATTTTCTTTAAGCATAAGAGATTGGAATTAGGAGTCAAATCATGGACAGCAATCGGGAAAGTTAGACACCTTTTTAGTAGAACTATGAACAGGGTTATAACACAAGAGATAAAAGACTTGCTCAGGCATTTGTTATTATCTAGAATCAGGAAGGAGGCCAAGAAGAAAGCAACAATTAAAGCAAAAAGAATGGATGTCAGGGTTTAAAGTGCATAGAAATGTAGATTTCAGGAAATCAACATCCAGATTGTGGCTGGTTACAGAGATTGCATCGAAAGAAAACATGAAATAGGAAGACATTCTTTATACTCCATATACCTTTTAATTTCTCTTGGTGAGAAAACTAGACTAAATATGAGTGATTCACTACTATTACGAGGAAGTGATAGCAATTTGTTGCCAATACGAGGTTTACCGTAAACATTTTTTATCTTGGCTGGAGTAAATGTGGGCCTTTTAGAATTATATCTATCCCAAATACTACAAAGCATTCTAGTGCACTTTTTAAGAAAACAGAGACTTGCTGATGAAGTCCTATGATGAGAGATTTCACCTCTGTAAACACAGTAGGGGGATATATATTGGTTCCACTAGTCTATTGAGCCTCCTGCTGTTTCAACCCAACTGTGGCAAGGCTTTTATGGATTAGTATAGACCAGAATGTTTGGCTGGAGAAAAATTAACTGGCAAAAACAAAACATCCCAAGAGGTTCTAAACAGGAAACTGAATTTTGAAGTGACTCTCAGTCTCTCTGTCCCTCTCTCTCCATATATACGTGTGTGTGTATTTCTATTTTTAATAGGAATAATTAAACCCTTATTGCAATTAAATAGCTTACAGAAAGTGCTAGCAAAGTATCTGTTCCATAATAAGCACTTGCTCAAAAGCATCACATATGAAAAAAATAGATCATTTTCCTGGAAGAGCAAAATACATTTATACGTAGAATTGTTTCTTAAGAGTTTAGTTAGAAGGTGCCATTTTATACATCACTGATTTCCAAAATTTAGGGCCTCAAAACCCTTTTGTAAAAACCGTTTTATGGAGATTTCCAACGTCAAAAAATGTAAAAAGAACTATTCTAAATAAAACAGAAGTCTGGAACCCTGCTTCCTCTGCCCCTCAATCCAGTGCCTTTGAGACTCCAGGGCCAAGTCTAGGTTGTCTTAGGAATCCTCAAACATATTAAATCTGGTAGAACAGGCCATGCAGAAATTTATGCTTCTAGTTTTAAAATAATATTTCAAATTTGGAATATTCCCGTCTTTCTATATTGTTGATTGTTCAATATTGTAAATTATGAACCATAGCTACTTCTTGTTCTTTTTTAAAAAGTAGTTTTATTGAAATCTCCCATTGTAATATATTTCAGAAGACGTTAAGCTGGTGAGAACCAAGGTATTAAATTAGGCTACTGGTCTGTACTCCCTTGTTCTAATGTCTTATGATGGGCCACTCCTAGCACATTTTTTTTTTTTTTTTTGGTACAGTTCTTTCCATTCTCCTCATATACTCACCTGGGGATTAAAATGTCATTCTTCAATTATTTTCATTTGGATTCTCATTCAGCATTTTAAATCAAGAGCAAGTGGCACACACACATAAAATTGGATTATTTGGAATTTATGTCCGTGGCAGTATCAGGTACCAGAGTGTGAAAGTAACCTTCCAAAAAAGTAGTGACTTCTTTAGATCATAATTCCTCTGGGACCTAACCTTCCTTCTTATATATTTTCCAAACTTGCCTTAATGTTCTTCTTATTGATTTTATAAACTGAAAAATAACTTTCCATAGATTCCATTTCTAAAATAATAACAAAAGTCAGAACTGGTTTCTAAGAACCTAATTTGTTCCTTAACCTTTATGGATGTATATACATATACACGTAAACTCATATATACACACTTACATAATCACACAACAATTTAAGTATTGGGTTATTGAGATGACTTGCTATGATACTGTTCTCTTTATTTTATTTCACTGATTTTATCAGATTCTCAATACATGATTTTGGTTAATGATACTAATTTAACTTTAATAGTAGATTTCATAAATTTCTAAAGTTGGCACATCACATACATCTTTAATTTTGGTAATTGAATAATTGCATTAAATCATGACGCTTCTAATGTATACATTTAGTTTCTACTTCATACTACTTAATGCTTCATACAAATGCTCCAAATTCTTAGCCTAAGCCAGCATGTATTTTGAAATATTTTTGAAGAGTAATGCCTTTAAAGTGTATTCCCATAAAACTTAAAATATGAAACTTGTCTATTTTTTTTTTAAGCAGTTTTAAGTTAAAAGCAAAATCAAATGGAAAGCAGGGAGTTCCTACATATCTCCTGCCCTGATACACTCACCAGCATGGTACATTTGCTACAGTTGATACACCAACATTAACATATCATTATCACCCCAAGTCCATAGTTTACCTTAGACTCCAATCTTGGTGTTGCATGTTCTATGTTTTTTGAGAAATATATTATGACATGTATCCACTATTATAGAGAACACTATCATAGTGCCGTACAAGATAGTTTCACTGCTCTAAAAATACCCTATTCTCTACCTATTCATTTCTCCCTGCATACAAACCCTCTGATAACCACTAGCATATTTACTGTCTCCATAGTTTTGCCTTTTCTAGAATGTCATGTAGTTGGAATGATACAATACGTAGGTTTTTCTGATTGCTTTCTTTCACTTAGTCCTATGCATTTAAGTTTCCTCTATGACTTTTTGTAACTCAATAGCTCATTTCTCTACCACTGAGTAGTATTACATTGTACAGATGTATCAGAGTTGATTTTTCCATTTACCTACTGAAGGACATCTTAGTTTCTTCTAAGTTTTGACAATTAGGAATAAATTGCCATGGATATATGTGTGCAGGTTTTTATATAGACGTAAGTTTTCAACTCATTTGGCTAATAGCAAGGAGCACAATTGCTGACTTGGATGGTAAGAGTTTGTTTAGTTTTATAAGAACCTATGAAGCTGATCTTTCAAAGAGGCTGTAGTATTTTGCATTCCCACCAGCAGTGAATGAGAGTTCCTGCTGCTCCAGCTCTTAGCCAGCATTTGGTGTTGTCAGCATTATAGATTTTAGCCATTCCAAAATCGTTGTCTATTTTGAATTATGTTGTTTTTCAGATGTCTTGCTATTATTTTCCCGTTATTTTGGTTTGTTCTCCATAAAAGAAATGTCTTGTCAGTAATACCTAATCAAAAGTATATGACAAAAATCCCATTTTTCATGAACATATCAAAATATTCCAGTGATTTGCCCAAGCTATTTCCCAGTGGTTATTTCTTATGAATGGTCTTAATGTCCTTATTGCTTCTTTCCCTGAAGAGAGCAATAACTGTGGTTTTTTTCCTTTATATTATGTTCAATTAGATAATCATCTTTATTGAAAATAGTTTCCCAATCTTTCTTTGGGGAATCAGATTTTACCTTATGCAAGCAAGATAATTTCTTGCTTAGCATATACCTATTTTCTTACTGTGGCAGACACTATTGGTTGCTTTCTTGTCCTTCCTTCCTCCTCACCAACTGACTCCTGATTTTGCCTAGGTGCCAAAATGTCCAGCCCCAGGGAAGTGTCTGCGCAAGTCACAGCAGTCTGTTTCCATTTTGCCTCTGGTTGGAGCCCTGGAACTCATGCTACTCAGTTCTACTCCAGCAGAGCGGTAAGGTGCATTCCATAAGGCCTTTAAAAAGTATTTTGTTTCTTGGTAAAAATAGAGATAGAAGTTCCTTTGGCTGCCTTCTTCTAGAAGAATATGTTCAGTGGAGCTATGGCAGCTACCTTGGGAAGAAATAAGTAACATGTTGAAAATGCAGGATGGAAAGATGATAAGAACTTGTTTTTTTATGTGATTTTTGACTTATGGAATCACTCACAGTACCACCTGTGTCCAGATCACTTGCTTTGTGAGATACTTATCTTAATTTTAAAGCAGTAATCTAGTATTCTGTTACTTGCAGCCAAATGGATCTTAATTGAAACTCCCCTCTTGATGGAAGACTTAGTGCAAATGGCCTTGCCCATATTTCTGAAATATTATCAATATTATTTACATCACAAAAAGATGTCAGCTGACTTTCTTGCAGTCCAACTAAGGCCTAAACCTCTCAAGTACAGGGTGTTACTTAATTACACATTTTGCTTCCTCTTAAAATTCATATTTATAAGAAATTCAAAGCATCTTTTTGTTTGTACTTTGCATTTGTCTTCACCTGATGTCAAGCCACTTTAAACAGAAAAAAACCCCAAGATATTCATTGTATGTCATCTGTTAAATTATACCCCACAAATCTAGAAAATATGAAGACAAAAGTTCGTAATAGCTCTGGGTAAAATTTCTAATATGTATTGTTTTTTCTTCTTCCTTTTGTATCTTACAATACTTATTTTATTTTAGTCTTCAAGTAGAGCCAAATGGGTTACACAGCCCCTTCTTGAAGATCAGCAAGCCCCACCCACCCCACCACTAAACAACTCTGACAGAAAACACACATTTTAGTAACAAAGTTCTTTCTTTTTTTGAGATTAAGATCAGTAGTAAATGGATAAGCCACTCTCTTTGAGAAAAACTCTCATATTCTTCCATTTGCCCTTGGAATAAAATTCAAAGTCATTACCACTGGGGGTAATACTGCTAACCATCTCCCTAGCTGTATCTTTATAAAATCTCCCCACAGAGTCTCATAGTTGCTGAAATTCTCCAAAATATTTCCAAACTCAGACCCCAAGACTTTACAAACCTAGGCCCTGGGATTGTCTTCTCCCAGAGAGCTTCACTTCTCATCATTCCGCTTTCCCTGCAAATGTTACCAACTCAGAGAGATCTTTTCTGTTCACTCTACTGAAGGTTCTGTTTCCCATCTACTCAACACAAGGTGGCTTTTGTTCATTATTTCATATTGCTTTTCTTATTCTGAATACGTATTTTAACCTATGTTCCTACTTCATTATTGCCAACCCTTTCTTCCCACCACTGACACAAGGTATGACCCATGAGAGTATCTTGTAAATTTCACTCTCACTCATCATAATGCTTGGCAAACAAGTGTTTTGAAAATAGCCTTTTGAATAAATACATGAATAAATGAATAACGATTCATAATAATGATATACATGAAAATGATTTTAGACTCCCTTTCCTTTTTTCATTCTCAGTAGCTTAAACTTCAGCCCGCTCAGCAAGTTGGTTCATTTTTCCTTTCTCTCTGAACACTACCGCTTCCCCAAGTTCCTTTCCAGCTCTCTTTACTCTGCTAAGACATTTTGTAATGATTTGAGTATCTTCTACCCATGGCCTTGACATTGAAATTTCTATCTTCTGAAAATAACAAAATTTTCATAAACAAATGCGACCTACTTCTTAGAAGTGCTCTGATATCTGGTATCTTGTTAAATTAATATTTCTCTGCCACACCAGATAAGAGAACCAGTGTCCTTCTGGTAACATTTACCCAGAGAAAAAGAGTTTTTATTTTCATCCATCCTGTTGAACTCTGATTGAACTATTTGTGAACATTCTAAAACTATTTTTAAAGTTTGATAGTCTAATTATCTGATTGTCTAATTATCAGATTTCTCATCTTCATAATAAATTCAAATAAATTCATAATGAAATTTTATAACACTGAATGGTCTTTTTCTGGAAAAATCTATTTATTCCTCTTTAATAACCATAACAAACAAAATCAATTTATTAGTATCGGAGAGTTTGTAGGTATTATTGAGCGTAATTGAATTCAGGAAATGTGACAAACATAAAAATAACATAAAAGCTTAGGGTCATTCTCACCTGGAAAAAAAGTATGGTGAAAATTTTCATATTCAAATATTTTCTTGTTTACATAAATCTATTATATGCGTGGATATCCACAATCACAAAATTATACATCCATTTAACATAATTCTATATTACTCTTTTCCCCTAATACTTTGTTTCAAATATTCAAACTGATATGGGACCTTATCTAAAATGGCTGTATGATTAATTGTATTGATACCAATATAGGTGTCAGACCAATTTATATTAAAATGTTATTTCTGGGGGTATCTGGGTGGCTCAGTTGGTTAAGTGTCTGACTCTTGATTTCTGTTCAGGGCATGATCTCAGGGGCCTGAGATCCAGCCCTACATTGGCTCTGTGCTCAGCAGGGCGTCTGCTTGAGATTCTCTCCTCCTTCTTCCTCTTCATCTACTCCTCCCTCTGCTTGTGCACTCTCTCCCTCTCTCAAATAAATAAATAAATCTTTTAAAATGTTATTTCTGTCAAATATTAATCTATTAATGCATACATTTAATATTAAAATAGACCTATAAATTTAGATTGGGACAGAAACCTTTTTCTTTTTTTTCTTAAAAGATTTTGTTTATTTTTTTGAGAGAGAGAGAGAGAGAGAGAGAGAGAATGAGCTGGGGAGAAGAGCAGAGGGACAAGCAGACTCCCTGCTGAGCAGGGAGCCTGATTCGGGGCTGGATCCCAGACCCTGAGACCATGACCTGAGCCAAAGTCAAATGCTTAACCAACTGAGCCACCCAGGCACCACCAGAAACCTTTTTCTTAGTTATTCACCAAGATCAGCTCTACTTATATTAAGGCACATTTACATAATGCTCTCCTTTCATAGAAAATACCTTTAGAATTCATTGAAAGCAAATTGTACTTGAAAGCAAATTGTAACCACTTACAATGTCTTGAGAATATAAGATATATATTGCATGTTGAATAAAAGATTAATATTGTAAAGAGATATGCTTTGGTGTTTATCAGCAGAGCATGATTTTCTCTTCTGCCCTTTTCCTCCCCATCCCACTCTGCATAGGGGGTTTAGGAATATACAAGGCATTCTTGGAAGTTCTGGTGATTGAGGTTGGTGTGGTCATTTAGTTTTGAGCTGGCAGAACTGGTAAACACTCTGAGTTGCACATGACATTCTGCACAAAAGTAGTGATCTTTTTAAAAATGTCAGAACTAACCCCATTTGAAATGAGACGTAGATATATAATATCTATATGGAATTAAGATTAAGATTTCTGAATTTGTAATGTCAAATGATACCAAGCCTTGAAAAAAACAATAGTATCAGAATCTTCTACTTTTAGTTAAAAGATAATTTCTCTAAAAATATATTAAATTTGTCATCTTGGGTTCTCTTCTTGTCTAATGTAACCACATATTCTCAAGACATGAAAAATTCATTTAACCCTTTCCAATTTTTTTTTTTTTTACCTCTATTTATGTTTTACATGTTTTTGTTTTGGCCAGAAATTCCAAACAAAAATGCTAAATAAAAAAGTTATAGTGGCCATCATTTTTTGGTTGTTGTTGCTTCTGGTAATAGTTGAAAAAACTAGAAATTCCTTATAATACTTTGTTATTTTAATAAAATTTTAAATTTCCTACTGTTTCGATTAGACTTTATCTTATAACCTTTTAAAATTATCAAGTCATTCTGAAATATTCATAGTTTTAAAATTGTTTTATATAAAATAATTAAAATAGTGTATGTCCAATGTTAAATTTCTCAGTTGTGTAAAAATTCAAATGATACATATGACTACAGAGATATTATGTTTTAGATTTTTAATAAAAACTTTTAATGCTTCTTTTTAAGATTTAACAAGGAATATAAGATCATTCCTTCAAATAAAGACGAACTACCATTATATATATATATTATTTTATATTCTTTTATTTATTATTCTTATAAATCTTTAATTCGATCCAATTTTTTCTGGTAGAGTCTTCAGTCATCTAATACTTTAGTAAGTAAAATCAGTGCTGTTCTTCATAGATCTTTCCCTCCTTTTGTTACAGCTGCTGGTGATTTGTTGTTCTATGTACTCATTCCATATTGCCTTCTTTCTCAAACTGTTTCAAGTTTATCATCCAGTTCCATCTGGTCAGTATAATCATGTTAACCATATACCATCTGTTAACTCTGCTCATACTCTGTTAATACCACTGAAGGAAGACAAGGACTCCCACTGGAGTTCCCTAACCTCTGACCTTAGCTACGCTTCAGGCTGGACAGCCAACAGGCTGCACAGGCCAAACACCATACTCTAGATGCACTTTCTTTCACTGGCCTCAAGTTTGCTTTCAACTTCAAGGTAACAGTCTTTCTACCTAAACCTCAATTCTTCATCCTCATATTTACATTGTTGTTTAAATTTCGATGGTCCATTTCCAGCCCGTGGAGCTATATTACCTAACCTCTCTAAAAATCTGGTCGAATGAAGAAAAACTACAGATTACTGGCAAGATTTAGAGGAATGTTAAATAAAGTAATTAAAGGCCTTAGCAGTCTGTCTGGTAAATCAGCAGTGCTCAGTAAATGTTAGCAATTATCATTATTTATCATAATCACCAAACCTTCCCCAAATTATTTTACTTTACATAAATGACTACTGTGATGGTATTAGAAAATCCTTCATTATTAAAATATTATTAAAATGTTGATATTAGAAATTACATGAAATGTACTATGAAGTACATTCTAGTCACTTAAAATTAAACTTGTTCATGAAATAGTCTATTACACATTAAATTCAGAACTATAGAATTTAAGAGATATAAATAAAGGACTTAAGATTTTCCTATTTTGGGGCACCTTGGTGGCATAGTCAGTTAAGCATTCAGATCTTGTTTCGGCTCAGGTCATGATCTCAGGGTCATGAGATCAAGCCCCACCTTGGGTTCTGCGCTCAGTAGGGAGTCTGCTTGAAGATTCTCTTCCTCTGTCCCTCTCCACCGCCCCCCCACCACTCACATGCTCTCTCTCTAAAATAAATAAATAAATCTTTTTAAAAGAGAGATTTTCCTTATTTTAAGATCGTCAATCAATGGAAAAGCCAGAAAGAATGTGATTTTGCAAGGACCTTTCATCAAAACCTCATTAAAACAATTAATGTTAGAGGAAGATAGATTTGGTCCATGTTAAAAATCAATTTCTATGTTTAATAATTCACCGAGCTTATCACAAACTATAGAATATCAAACAGGCCCTTATTTCAGTTATCATTTCTGATGTTATTTTAATGTACATTTTAAGAGTGTAATTTCAACTGAGGATTCAATATCATTGGTTTATTCATTTTAATTATATTAGAAAAACAGAGTGCTTAATATATGCTACCATTAAGCTAAGTAATTATTTTGTAAATAATACCAAACTTGAGATTCATATAACCCTATCAAATAAGTACTCCTAGTAGTCCCACTTTTTTAAAGATTTTTTTTAAAGATGAATTTGCTCTTTCAAACAAACATTGGTCCCAATTCTTGCATGCAAATTTGCTCATATTTCATTGTTTCCCAGTCAAACTGTGCTTATCTGGCTGATCACGCCCTCACTTCCAGGCATAATCAGGTAAAATGAGATGAAATCAAGTATATGAGTTTATAACCAGTTTTTTATCATTTACCAGGACTGTAGTCTAGGAAGACTACAACCCTAGAAAATGACTGTATAAATATATGTGTGCAAGGTGCTTGTCGAAAGACTCTTTGCCAGGTTCCATATCTCTTTCATTATTAAGTGGCATACTAAAAGAAACCTCATGTATATGTAATAATTGCACAAATAAATTCAAGAATTGGTTGGCTACAGTGCACTATGGAGTAATTTGGTGAAGCTCTGATTTTGTAGTGTAATAGCATGTATTATAGTAACTGTAAACATACCATAATCCTTTTATCCAATTTCCTACTAAACTTTTAAGTATTTAAAGTTGCCCAGTAACACATTTTGTGGTATGACTCACGTATATTCCTCAATCAGACTTTGGTTTCTCTTTCTTAAATTTTGTAGTATCCTTTTCTATTGATTTCCTGTAGCAAAAAGTGTTTGCTCAGCTTTTGAAATATGCAAGAGATTAAGGTTGCTCTTTCACTGATTACCATTTTATTGCAGGATTTATGAAACATGTATGTCCTTGTTATATACATGCCAAACCATAGCTTGTGAAATACCTAAGCTTTAGATTTACATTTTAAAGAGGATTGCAAGCTTTCCGTTAGAGTAAAGGTAACTGTTTGATGCTTTTATGGAAAACAGTGTTTAAATTCTATTCAATCTGCAAGGTCAACTCTAGATCTAGCATTTTTATTACACAGAGTTAGGATTCAGAGTGTTTATATTTGGAAGCTTTTATTTAACTATTGATTTTATGCTTATCTTTTTCTATCTCATATAGACTGATAATGCAGAAGTAATGCAAATAGGTACAAAAGAGTATTCAGCAAAATTTTTGGAAATAGGTATAATGGAAAAGCTCTGTTACCATCTAGATACATGAATTACATTGGGTACATGCAGGACTAAGACACTTGGTAGGGATGGAAGCAGCCACAGGCCATTTCCTTCCTAGGAAGGACTTGTCGTTTTCTTTATTGAATTTAGATCATTTAGATCTCTTAATGTCCTTGGCACTATGATAAAATCTGATTTTCTAATTTACCCAATTTGTTCTCATGCTTAAGATGGAACAATGGCCTTTTCAAATTCATTCATTACTAATACAAAC
Organism: Ursus maritimus; assembly: GCF_017311325.1. NCBI lineage: Eukaryota > Metazoa > Chordata > Mammalia > Carnivora > Ursidae > Ursus > Ursus maritimus. Next base: position 60,596,679 of record NW_024423344.1, on the reverse strand, counting down.
CCCTATAATCTTCAGGCCTTATACTACGTGTTGGGAATATAAATATGAAAGTTGTTTTCCCCTTCTTATTTAGAGGACTATTGGCTACACATGTATCTGTAATCAATAGAAGCATCACAGTAGAGATTTCTCACGTAGCACATATGTAGCAGGTAAGAGGGAATCCGGTTCTATTTAGAAAAAGAAGAAATAGCAAGCTAGGGGTGAATAAGAGTTTCAGGGTTCCTCAGCTGGTTCTGGGACTGGTGAAGAGGGCTCTCCCTTACATGTTTCCATGTGTGTACCACACTGTCTGAATCTATTCACTTGTTGATGGATACTTGAGTTATTTCTGGTTTTGGGTAATAACAAATGAAGTTCTTGTGAACATTCATGCACAAGTCAATGTATAAACACATCCTTTCATTTCTCTTGGGTAAACGCATAAGAGTGCATTTTCTTTTTTTTTTTTTTTTTTTTTAAAGATTTTATTTATTTATGTGACAGAGAGACAGCCAGCGAGAGAGGGAACACAGCAGGGGGAGTGGGAGAGGAAGAAGCAGGCTCACAGCGGAAGAGCCTGATGTGGGACTCGATCCCGGATCGCCAGGATCACGCCCTGAGCTGAAGGCAGACGCTTTAACGACTGCGCCACCCAGGCGCCCCAAGAGTGCATTTTCTGGCTCATGCTGTCCATGTATGTTTCCCTTTTTAAGAAATTTCCCAACCGTGTTCCAAAATAGTCATACCATTTTATGTTCCCACAAATAGTGTGTGAGAGTTCCATTTGTTCCATATGTTTGTCAAGACTTGGTAGTCACTCTTTTTGCTTTTAGCCATTCTAAGAGTGTGCAACAGTATCATATTGTGATTCTAATTTGCATTTCTCTAATGATTAATGATGTTGGGTATTTTTTCATACACCTATTTCAGGTCAAATAGTTCGCTCATTTTAAAAATTGGATTGTTAGTTTTTGTATTTGAGTTTTGAAAATGTTTTATTCTGGATACAAGTATTTTATCAGATATGGTATTTATAAATACTTTTGATACAACCCATATCTTGTATTTTTCCTCCTAGTGGTCTGTTTCAAAGAGCAGAAGTTTTACATTTTGATAAAGCAAATTTATCATTTTTTTTTTTGCTAGATTGTGGCTTTGGTATTGTATTTAAGAAATTGTTGCCTAATCCGAGGTTAAAAAGATTTTCTCTTATCTTTTATTCTAGAAGTTCTATAGTTTCAGGTTTTGCCTTTGTGTCTATGATTCATTTTGAGTTACTATTTTAATATGGTGTGAAGTAAGAACAATAGTCTTTAAAAAATATATGAATATCCAGTTTTTCCAGTACAATTTCTGCAAGATCTATACTTTCTCCCTTGAACTGCTTTTGCTCCTTTATCAAAAATCAGTTGTCCATGTAAGTCAGTGTGTTTTCACAGTGCTTTATTCTGTTCCATTTTCTTTTTTCTTTTTCTTTTTTTTTTAAAGATTTTATTTATTTATTTGACAGAGAGAGAGACAGCCAGTGAGAGAGGGAACACAAGCAGGGGGAGTGGGAGAGGAAGAAGCAGCCTCCTAGTGGAGGAGCCTGATGTGGGGCTCGATTCCAGAACGCCGGGATCACACCCTGAGCCAAAAGCAGATGCTTAACGACTGCGCCACCCAGGCGCCCCTCTGTTCCATTTTCTATTTGCCTATTTTTAAAATGAAATTTGAAATCAGGTACTGTTAGTCCTTCAACTTTGTTCTTTTTAAAGATTATTTTGGCTCTTTTGGGTCCTTTGCATTTTCATATGAATTTTAAAGTCAGCTTATCAATATCTGAAAAATTATAGTTGGAATACTGATAAGGATTCTGATCCATCTATAATAAATTTACGTAGTATTGCCATTTTAACAGTAGTAATTTTTCTGAGTCATGGACACTGGATGTTTTCCATTTATTTATAGCTGCTTGAATTTCTCTGACCAGTGTTTTGTACTTTTCACATTTTGTCAAATTTATCCTTAAGTACCAACTATTTTATACTTTGATGCTATGGCAAATATTATTTCAGTCTCAATTTTCAATTGTTAATTGTTATTGTATAAAATACAATTTTTTTGTACATTACTCTTTTATTTGGCAACCTTGCTGAACTCACTTGTTAGTTCTAGTAGGCCCTTATGTAGATATCATTGACTTTTCTATATAGATGGGCATGCTGTCTGCAATTAAAGACAATTATGTTTCTTCCTTTACATTCTGGATGCCTTCTATTTCTGTGTCTTTTAGCTTGTTAATTTGGTGAATTGCATTGATTGCTTTTCAAATGTGAAACTACACTTGCATCCATGGGATAAACCACACTAGGTTATGGAGTATTCAGATCGATAGATTGATTGATTAGTAGATAGAGTCAATTTGCTAAAATTTTATTTCAAATTTTGGCTCCTGGGTTCATGAGGGGTATTTGTACTGGTTTTTGTTTTGTTTTGTTTTGTTCGTAGTGTCTTTGTCTCATTTTGATATTAGGCTCTTGCTAACCCAATAGAACGAGTTAAGAATTCTTCACTTTGTTTCAATTTTTTGAAGAATTTTTTTATAATTAGTATTATTTCTTCCTTAAATAATATGTTCACTCTACTAGTAAAGCCATCTGAATCGGGAGCATTCCTTGGGGTAAGTATTTTAACAAGAAATTTAATTTCTTAGTATCATCTCTCATTCCTGATACCTAAATCTTTTGTTCTTTCTCTCTCTCCCCCCGCCCCCATCTATCTGGGTAGAGTTTTATCAATTTCATTGATCTTCTCAAAGGATCAGCTCTTGGTTTCATTGATTTCTCTATTTTCCTATTTTTCTAGTTTATGGATTTCCACTCAGATCTTTATTCTTTCCCTTCTTCTTCTTTGAATTTTATATTTCCTTCTTCCCTAGTTTCTTATGGTGGTTGCTGAGGTAAATGACTTAACAAGGCATTTCTGCTTTTATAGTGTGGGAAGGTAGCACTATAAATTAATTATCCTCTAAGTATCCCTATTGCTTCATCAGCATCCCACATATTTTAAAATATTTTGTTTTCATTTTCACTCACTTAAAATACTTTATAACTTCTGTTTTTATTTATTCTTTGGACCATGTGTTATTTGGAAGTGTGTTATTTAGCTACCTAATATTTTGTGATTTTATAGAAATCTGTTACTGATTTCTAACTTAATTACATTATGATTAGAGAGAATACTGTTAAAATGATGTTTGTTATGGCCCAGATTAAGATCTATCTCAATAAATATCCCACTTATACTAGAAAAATATGTGAATTTCACTTTTTGATAGGTATAGGATTCTTTACATATCACTGTAGTAAAGTTAGTCAATATATTCTTACTGATTTTATGTGTTCTTGTTCTGTCAATTATTGTAATTGTATTGAAGTCTCGACTTGTAATTGTGGCATTGGCTAATTCTCATCACAGTTCTATCAGTTGCAACTTCATGTATTTGGATTTGGTTAATAGATAATGTGATATTTAGGTTTGTTATGTCCTTTTGATAAGTTGACCACTTTATCACTATGGTAATATACTTTTTTGCTCAGACATATTTTGTCTGATACTCGTATAGCCAACCTAGCTGTCTTTTGTTTGGTGTTAGCATGATATAATTTTTTGTTCACTTACTTTAAACTAATTTGTGTCTATATTCAATGTACATTTATTTTAGTAGCAAATAGTTGGGTCTTGCTTTTTACATTTTGACATTTAATTGGTGTTTTCCATACTGGAAAACAACTTGGCAGTATCAGCCATTTTTATACTTCATGGTTCAAAAATCCAAACAGAATTCCCATGAATTTCCTAAACAAGCCAGAAGTGAAATTTTTAATGCATTACTGCCTGATGGTAAGAAATAGGGGGCAGCCTAGGGGCCCATTATTGAGAAATGGTTGAGTATAGGAGGATACAAACTATGAAATACTTTGAAGTGTTCAAAAGCCAAAAAATCTACTGTGATAAGCAATGTGGTTAGATCTTTAAACAATGTTGAGTAAAAAGTATCACATAGAAATATATCTATATCAAAATGCCATTTATGTAAATGTATGTTCAAAATACATACCAAGGTATATATTTAAGAATTTATTAAAAACTCAAGGTTACATACTAAGCACTTAGGATAGAGGGGAATATAAGAAGGGAATATGCAAAAGAGAAAACAAATAGATGCGTGAATAATGCGTAACTAAAAGTGAAATTAAATGATAATTACTCCTAGGGTCCAAAAATTAATTAAAATCAATTAATTAATTAGTTAAAGAATTTATTTATTTGAGAGAGAGGAAGAGAGAGCATGAGCCAGGGAAGGGCCAGAAGGGGAGGAAAACGGAAAGGGAGAGAATCTTAAGCAGAGTCTGTTGCTGAGTGAGGAGCCCAAAGCAGTGCTCAATCCCATGACCCTGAGATCACGACCTGAGCTGAAACCAAGAGTCAGACACTTAATTGACTGAGCCACACAGGCACCCCTAAAAATTAATTAAAATTTAAAATGAAAACTGAAATAATTGTAATATTTTATCACAATTATTTCATTTGCCATTAAGGAAACCAACCTTTGAACCAGGTGTTTGTAAGACAGGAGGTATACTTGTGAAGTTATTGATTATTTAATGACCTCTAGAGTATGCTCGTATTAGTTAGCGTGGAAATCAGCTTAGTATCAATTACAGATATATATTTAAGTGCTCTATGTTTCTGTTAATTCATGCATGCCATTGCAATTATCAAGAAATGTTAAGCAGAGATCAGGCAATTACTGACCCAATCAATATTACAGTCAGACTTTACAATTAACTAGAGTTAGAGGATGAGCTTAAATTTTAGTTACATCTAGACAGTTTCTAACATAGCCTTCTTAATCATCCACACCCAATATCTCTGGGAAAAAAAAAACAAACTTAAGAGGATGGCAGTAAAACTAGACTCAAATGCAGTGTGTTCCCTGAGTTTTAATCAAACTTCCACTAACCATGTGTTTGATGGATCTGGACTTTAAAAACCAATCATTTATACAATATTGTGTGTCAAGTAAATTTCAGTTAAAACCCTATCACCACGGCCAACAACCAAGGCCCTGTCTGAGGACTGCCTGAGCCGCAGCGTGCACACAGAACTCTTCAGGGGACACTGTTCACCTCGCTGTCTCCTAGACTTGTATATTTATTATGACAGTTTTTGGCAAATGGAGTCAACTCTCTAAAGAATACCGTGATTATTTTAATGCTCCTATAAGTGACATTCAGGCCAGCCTCGGTCCTGAGAGCAGCATCACCAGTTTAAATGAGGGATTGATGTCATTTTCAATCACACCTACTACCTCCCTCAATTCAAGTTATCGTCCTCTTTTACTTAGTTCTCGAAAAGCAGAAAGACCTTTTTCTCTCTCTCCTGGGTAATCTAGTACTTAGGACAGTACGTGTATATCTGTTTTTATACTTTAAAGGACAGGATCTGCCCTGGCATGAGTGGTCTTTACTTCATCCAGCAGAATGTCAAGTGTGAGCTCCCTCATTTGTAATTTCTCAGATATAGCCAAATTTAGATAAACAAACCCAATAGACCTCACCCATAACCAAAAGTAAACAAATGGGTAAATAAATAAATAACCTTTAGTTTAGTACACTTAGTATACAGTTTTCATTGAGCTTTATGAATTTTATATCTTGCTTGTCCCAAGACCTCCAGCACAGTGTCCTGGTGTGTGTGCATGTGTGTGTACTTATATTATATCGTTATATCCAGCGTACACTGAGTCTTCCCACTGGTTTTGCCAAAGGTACTCATTATCTAATTTTCTTTCACTCTAGAGGAGCAGTTAGGCTTTATTTTGAAATAAATAATCCCAAAAGGGGATCCCAAAGACCATAGTCAGGTTTGATGATTTTCTGGAAGGACTCACAGAATTCAGAAGAGCTGTTACACTTATGATTATGGTTTATTACAGTGAAAGGATCCAGATTACCATTAGGGAAGGAAAAAGATGCTTACACTGAGTCTAGGAGAGCCAAGGATGATCTTCCATTTGTCCTCCCTCAATAAAGTCACTGGGATAGCACTTTACCAGCAATAATGTGTCACAACACATGTGATGTGTTGCCAATCATGGAGGCTCACTTGAACCTTGGCCTCCAGGGTGTTTATTGGAGGTCAGTTACTTGGGCATGTAGCTCCCCAAAGTCAAGCTGATACCTGTGATCCAAAGCTACAGAAATACCAAAAAAAAAAAAAAAAAAAGACACTCACCATAAATTATGTTGTTATTATAAACTATCTGGCATGCTCCAAGATTTCAAATATACGAAGATACTTTTATCAGACAGGATGTTCCAAGGGTTCAGAGATTATCTCCCAGGAGCTGGTGAAGGTTCGTTCTGAAGACTTTGGAATGCAAACAGTTTTAGCAACCTAGGCCTGCTGACTTAATTCTTGCACAGTAATATTAGAAGATACAGGGATATGAAATAGTGAGCAACTCTTTCTCATTTTTGCTTAGTGGCATCTTTATAAAAGGATTGAGGCAGTAGCAATTGGTAAAATGGCCTGACAAGGAAATGTTCTTTAAAACTACTATTTTTACTTAAATTGAACATGTACTTAGGAGGACAAGAAGAGCTGCAGTTAATCTCACCATAACCAAACTGACTCTTGATAGTTCTATTTCTCTAATAACTTCTGAAGAAAATTTCCAGTGGGAGATTTCCAGAAGAATGGACAACTGTTAAGTGTGGTTCTTGTTTTCCCATTGACACACTTAGTCTGGAATCTTACACCAGCTAATGGTCTGCATGGCATCCTTTTCTCACTGAGTGCATACTCTGGGAACCATAACTGTATTTTCTGGATCTACTCTCATTCCCTGGCATTCCTCCATTTGCAATTTGGATATAATGGTGTAGTGTGCTTGGCTCAATTTGATGGCAAGCTTTCAAGTGAGGCTGCTGATTATTACACCACAGTTCAACAACTCCGAGTGATAGTGCACAAAAACATAACCTTTCCATTATGCCTATAGCATTTGGCAGGGCACACAAAGTGCAGATAGACCATTAGCAGAGAGAACCCATTATCATTCATAGTTGATCCTGAGCACTCAGAACCCAGCATGTGGTACAAAACACGGCTCTCCTCTTTCCATCTGCCACTTTTCAGTCTACTCACAACCTCCTTTAAGTGAGTTCCTGGAATCTCCTTATTTCTTGAACTCCCCATTTTGCTTTTACCTCTCTCTCTGGGTTCTGTATGGAATTCCAGCTTCGTCCTGCTTATGGCCAATATAGTTGATGTCATTGAGCTAGCTTTGCTCCTTATGTCTGAAATCAGAGATATCAGGTGATCCTACATGGCCTAGATTAGAAAGACACATTTAACTATGAACACTATAAAGGACCATTATATTTAAGAAATTGCAGGGAAAGAAACTTCTCTTCAGCTAATATGAATATCGCTTTGCTCTCATGTCCTAAATTCGATGTATTTTTATGTTCAAAATTCTAGAGACCAGATTAGGGATTGTAAATACTTTTTTATATCACAATTTGAATAGGATATTCTCAACATGTTCTTTGCTTTTATCTAATGGAACCATTAGTATTAACTGAAAACTTATTAGAAATGCAAATTCTCAGGGCACCTGGGTGGCTCAGTTGGTAAGCATCCAACTCTTGATTTTGGCTCAGGTCATGATCTCAGGGTCCTGAGATTGAGCCACATGTCAACTCTGCGCTCAGTGCAGAGTCTACTTGGGATGTTCTCCCTCCCTCTCCCTTCACTCCTCTTCCTGCTCGTGTATGCACTCTCTGAATAAATAAATAAATAAATAAAATCTTAAAAAAAAAGAAAAGAAAATAAACACAAATTCTCAGGCCCATATAGACATACTGACTCAGAAACCCTGGAGGTGGTTCCCAGAAATTTGTGTTTTAATAAATCCTTCAGGTACTTCTGAGAACACTCAAGTTTGGGAAGCACTGTCTTAGAAAATGGGAAACAAGTATTAGTTTAGGAATTGGGAATTAAAGATTAATGCTATTAGTATAGTTTATGCTTGAGATAAAAGAAACACAAATCATGGAGGTAAATTATGGTTCGGGTGGGGAATATATCTAGGAAGAATGGGTGATAGATACATATAATATTGTCCTAGTCATTCCATTCTAAACAGAAATGTTTGCTGCTTTTGCCAAAATTTCTTCCTTGTGTCAAATAAAGCAGTTCATCCATGAGTGATAATTTTTGATTTGAGAGGACTCCCTTTGCCTTCCGTGGATCTGATCATTAAGAAGCTCTTTCTCCTCATTTTTCCAAATGAAAATTATGTGTAAATATGCCAATGGAATTATGTCCCTGCCTCAGATGGAACAGATTAGACTGCCTAGAGGGATGGAATCTAGTCAAGGTCAAGCTTGTTTCTGACATATAGGAGTTGTGTAGAGATGCAGAAGGAGGATAAATTGCATATGTTCTTAAAGGATTATCTAGATCACTTATGATGTTTCCCACAAAAGGACACAAAATGAATGGTGGTACAGACCAAAAGAAGGTAATTCTTTTTGTAGGAAGGTCAATATCCACCCATCCATCAGAGATTTATCAATCCAGAAGATAGACAGCTTTGTCATCAGATTGCTTACCGTTGGCCCAGGAGACTAAGATCATGCAGGTAGAGATCAGTATGGCTTCTACTTTTTGTTTAGTTCCCAGGTCTAAGAGAAATTTATTTGTTTGAAGCTTTCAAGTATGATAAAAAAATGGAAAACAATCTAGAAATTACTCAATTCAGTCTTACAACCATTCTAATACATATGCATATTTTTCCTCCCTGTTCAAATTACAAGAAACAACTCAGGACTCAAAATCAAGAAACCATGTATAGGCACAACAGTGTATTTTTCAATAAGTATGCTTCTAGTCTTGAAAAGTATCAGAGGGCCAGCTAAAGTTGCTATTACATATTATACAAGATCTACACGTGTCCTGTGTATCAACTTGGCTATCTCATTGTCACTATATGGGGTCGGCAGAACAAACATCTCACCAAAGATCATGTCTTAATCTCTGGAATTTGTAAATATTGTACCTTGTGTGGAAAAGAGGGAATAGCAAATGTGATTAAGGTTATGGTATGGAGATTATTCTGGATTATCTGTGGAAACCCAATCTAATCATGAATTCTTAAAAGCAAAGAAACTTTCCTGGTGGTGGTCAGAGAGAGGTATGACTGGAAGAAGTTCAGAGAGATGTGGCATAAGAACAATGTGTCTCCCTATTTCTAGTTCTGAGATGTGGGGGCTACATCCAAAGACTGGAGAGAGTTTTCTAGGACCTGAGAATGGCCTTTAGCTGATGGCCAGCTGGAAAATGGGGATCTCTGTCCTTCAACTGCAGGAAACTAAATTCTGCCAACAGAAGAATGAGCAGAGAAACAGATTCTTTCTACAGCTTGCAGGAAGGAGCACAGTCCTGCTGACACTTTAATTTTTAAACCATTTTTTAAAAAGATTTTTATTCATTTATTTGACAGAGAGAGAAAGAGAGCACAAGCGGGGGGAGCGGCAGGCAGAGGGAGAGGGAGAAGCAGACTCCCTGTTGAGCAGAGAGCCCGATGCAGGCCTCGATCCCAGGACCCTGGGAACATGACTCGATCTGAAGGTAGATGCCCAACCGACTGAGCCACCCAGATGCCCCTGCTGATGGTTTGATTTTATACTATGGAGACCCATACCAGACTTGCGACCTACAACAACTGTAAGATGATAAAATTGTATAGCTTTAACTCAGGTTTGTGGTAATTTGTTATGGCAGCAGTAGAAAACTGATACCCTTCATACTTAATGTTTCAGAAATTTATCTTTAGCATCCCCCTAAACTGGATCCTCCTCCAAGTTTTCCTATCTCCGTGAATGGAGTCATCATTCATTGATGCGCATGCCCTGCCATCTATTTTAGGCATATTCATCTAAAGGACAAATACCTCTGTCAGCGTTATCTTTCTAAGAATGACGAGGGGAAATGGGCATCGGCAGATCACTGGCAGTGTCTGCCACGTGCAGAACATGTGAGAAAGCCCATTGCCGAGATATGTGTGCCCAGGACACAGGTACAAATGGAGGCTTATGTGCCACATGTCTGCATATTTAGAGTGTTAGACATCAGTGTAACAAATTCCTAATACGCTCTATCTTCTGACTTGTCAGATATACCTTCTTAAAGTCCAGGTAGACAAGATTTGAATTTAGTATTCTCAAACTCCTGGTGGTTTTATGTCTGTCAATAGCAGTGCAAGGAGAGTTGGCACTCAATCAGACCTTAAAGCGTGGGACTCAGAGAAGGGCCCCCTCGGCCAAGTTGCAAAAGATGAGCAAAAAAGTAAAAATGTTCGGTCCTCATCGTTCTTATGCTTTAGTTGGCAGACAAGGAATAAACAGGAAACATAATATGTAGTGAGTTGTAGATTGTGACCATATTCAATTTCACTAAACATCATCAAATTTTTATGAAAGTGGTTATATTAGTTTTCTATTGCTGTGTAACAAATCACGACAAACTTGGTAACTTAAAACAAGATATGTTTATTATCTCACAGGTTCTACATTCAGAAATTTGGGCATGGCTTAATTGGATCTTCTCATTAGGGTCTCCCAAGGTCTCCATCAAGGTGTTGGCTGAGCTGAGTTTTCATTCTGGTGAGTCAACTGAGGAAAAATCTAATTTCAAGCTTCTTGTTGGCAGAATTCATTTTCTCGCACGTGTATGGTAGGGAATCTGTTTTTTCCCCACCTGGCTGTTATTCAGAAGTTCTTCTATTGTTCTAGAGATCACCCGCATTTCCTAGGAGCTGCCATCAGTTCCTATCATGAGGGCTTCTCCAACATGACTGCTTACTTCAATAAAACTACACAGAGTGCTTGGAATCTTTGACCTCAGAGAAGGCCAAGCTACTAGGGACAGTCAGTTCACTAAGGCAGGCTAATTCAGGATAGTCTCTTGTCATTAACTCAAAAACAACCAATTAGAAATCTTAGTATCGGCAATACTTCTAGGCCTCTCCATATTCTATAGGATAGAAGGAAGTTACAGGTCTCGCTCATACTCAAGGAATTATATGGAGGAGAAATACCAGGGGACAGGGATCACTGGAGCGACTTTGGGTCTGTATGACACATGGAGTATATGATGTATTTTAGATTGTTGAATATTCTTTTTATTTTTTGATGTTGTTGAATATTCTTGACAACGCTTGGTATTGTCCGTTGTTTTATTCATCCGTGGGGGTATGAATTGCTTTATCTTAGTGGTTTCATTTGGCTTTTCTCTAATTATTAGTCATATTGACTTTTCATTTTTTAATTTTATGTTCCTCATTAGGATTTCCTTTTCATTGTATTCATTGTTTATCTTTTTTGCTCTTATTCTCTCAGATTTTTAATAACTATTTGCCTTTTGGGATGCAGGCAATATACAATTATATGACATTAAAATTCCTCCCACTCCAATTTCTGTTGTGACTTTGTTTTTTAACATTTAAGTAACTAATCTTTTTATGTTTTGTGATTTTTGCAATGTTTTAAAGAAATGTCTCGTACAAATTCATAAAGGAACTTCTCTCTTTCTTTTCAAATATTTATATTAAAAATTATTTAATTGACATGGAATTTTTTGTGTGTGATAGTAGGAATTTGTATTTATGTTTTCCCATGTGTATGCCAATTACTAGATCTATCTATAGAAGTATCATCCTTGCCTACTTTTTATCTTTCCATTCCATCAATGTCAAGATTACAACCTTGTCTGGTATTTTCTTTTTGTCATTGGACAATTTTCACCAATTCCACAATATGTCATTCTATAATAAGCCTTGATATTTAATGGAACTTAATATGTGGAATTTCCATTTTTTCTTCTTCAAAGTTGACATTTTTGGTTTTGGCTTTTTCTTTTTAATACACATTTTGATATTAATTTGTTTTCTTAAATCAAAGGTTTTAAAAATAAGGCGGGAATTTTGATTGGAAATGCATTGTCTTTATAGATTGATGTCAGTATAATTGACTTTATCATATTGTATCTTTCTATAGACAAACATGAGATATCCATTCATTTATTCATTCATTTTTCCACAAACGTAAGATACCTATTCATTTATTAGGTTTTCCTTTTTTCTTTTTAAGATTTTATTTATTTATCAGAGAGAGAGAGAGAGAGAGAGAGAGTGAATGAGTGAGAGAGAGCACAAGCAGGGAGAGGGGCAGAGGGATAAGCAGACTCCCCACTGACCAGGGAGTCTAACAGAGGGCTCGATCCCAGAGTCCTGGGATCATGACCAGAGCCAAAGGCAGATGCTTAACTGACTGAGCCACTCAGGTGCCCCTAAAGTATATTTAAAGATTTTATTTATTTCTTTATTTTAGAGAGAGAGAGCATGAGAGGTGGATAGAGGGGCAGAGAGAGAGGGAGAAGGAGAAAGAATCTCAAGCAGACTCCCAGCAGAGTTTGGAGCCCAGAGTGGGACTGGATCTCACCATCCTGAGTCCATGACCCAAGCCAAGACCAAGGGTCATATGCTCAACCACCTGAGCCACAGAGGCACCCCTAAAATGTATTGGGAAGTATATTTTTCTTTTTCGTTTCCAAACATAGGGTTTGTGTTTAAGAATTATTGATTTCTAACTTACTTTCAGAATAATTTATGGTTGAAGGAATTGAGGAAAGAAAGGTTACAGGTCCAAGGTCAAAGCAAATAGGTGGTAGAATGGAAAACCATACGTGTCTGAATTTTTCTAATTACCCATGCTGCACCCCATTTCACTGCCTTTCTTTGTCTGTTTGTGAATTTTGAGTGTATCAAATCATTTAGTATATATGGCAATAAAGTATACTTATACATTCAGCTATAAAATGACTTAAACAGCTTAACTGGAAAAATATGTCAACATAACTTATAATTGACTTTTAGGACACATGAGGCATCTGAACTTATTAGAGTGGCAAAGAGGTGTATCATTACATATCATAAAAGCAATTACTGAATCCATATTACCAAATAGGTTAATTACAGTGGCCAGATACGTGTATATTATTTTGAGTCCATTAGAATCTTTCAGAGAGATATTAGCAAAAAAAATCTGTAAATTTAATATCAAATTTCCATTGCAAGTGCTGGGAAAACTCCTGAAACGTTCCATAGACTTATTCTACTATAGTAATTCAAATGATCTGAATTGATTGAAATGGAAAATTATTGACTTAAACTATTTCAGGAGAAACCAGCTGTTGAAGTCAGCTGTTCTGATATAAATAAACAAGTTAAACCATAACAGCAGAATCTTAGAAATTTGGAAACTTAATCATGCCATCTGGAAATAAATAGACTAATCAGAGAATGCAGATTTAGAGAAAATAAAATTATAAATAACTTAAAACACAATAACAAAAATACATTTTCTTTACCCTAAATCCCATTTGCTTACAACTTAATGGATGACTGTATCCTTTTTATATCTATTGCACTGTACTATTACATTTCTATTAGTACAAATAGTTAATTTTTTTAAGGAGACAGATGGTAATTTTCTACGCTTTATTTTCCATGCATAAACTAAGTTGCATTTCATTATGTGAGTCGGGTTTATTGCCTATAAGTCAATTCACTGAAATAAAAAATGCTTAGAAATTTTCAATATGGAGATCAGAATACTGGTGTGTGTTTGTGTGTGTGTTTCTGTGTATGTGTGTGGAGAGAGAAAGACAAACAGAGACAGAGACAGAGAGACAGAGAGTATCTTAATTCCTCTGAAAGATTTTTTAAAATCTCCTTGATCTTTAAGTTCAACAACACTCCTAAGTGGGAAAATGTCCAAGAAATAATGAAGACAGTTGTATCTACAGCAATAAACAAGCATTAAATAAAACTGAGCATAGGCCTTCAAACTTCTATCTTTGTGAATGCATGTAATGTAACTTGCTAAGAATTGATTGTCCTGGTCACCTGACTGATAGCAGCAGCTACTGCTGCACTGTCCAAACTTCCTACACCCAGTTACACTCTACACTTGGGGCAGAATTGCATGTTGTAAGATAAATGATTATAGAATCATTTCAGAAGTTGTGTGATTTCCTGTTTCATAAACTTAATTTTGTATGCCATTCACATTTCAGTAACCTATTATTTTCCATTACACAATTGGAAGAACTTTCTAGTGGTAACAATGTAGGAGCCATATGGATGAGTCTTCTAAATTTCCCCTACAGGGTTCATTTCTTTTCATCAGTCATCAACATCCCCTTACATTAATAATAACAAAATTAAATATAACATGTTACATAATGAATGGCTACAGTGAACATGATTTCAGTCAGTTGAAGAGAATTAAGAATGCCTTAATTTGTGACAGTCTCATGAATATTGATTACACACAAAATGACTGGAAATATACATGAGCTAATGATTACATAAAAATTTTGAAATTTCAAATTGCAGTCTGTAATTCATGATAAATTTTTCAATTTACAAGGTAAAGAAAGACAAAGAAAAATGGAAGAGAAATATAGAAGACAGAATGAGTCTGACTCAAATCTCTAACTCTTTGATCAGAAATAGAACTGCTACAAACAGAGAGATTTTCTGCTCTAAATTAAACCAATAATGACAGTTCTCTCTAGTCATTTTGTCTCTTTTCCATGAGTTCTCATAATTCAACTTTGATAATATTAAATTACAGAGCTAATATTTTTTTCAAAGAATATCATCACTATTATAATATTTCAATGCAAGGGGAAAATGACATTATTTTCATTGGAGGAGTGTGGAAAATATGGCTTATACATGTGACTTCTTCCAGACACACCTTTTAGGTCTGGTGATACCCAGTTTAGTATTATCAATATTGTTGTACATCTAACTGTAATATTTTAACCATCTTTGAAAGCAATAGGCATAAAATACATTTTCCTGCAGAAAGGATCCATATCTGAAAAATTTACACATGTTGTAACATTGAAGTACTTTGCTAAATTTAATTCAAGTAAATATTGCTTTAGTAGGCACCAAATTGATTTATTTCTGTCTCCTGGCCAAGGGAAATTATACATATTTTAGCAAAATCATCCAAAATGAGTTGGGGAGGAAAAATCCTTGATCAAGATCATCAAAGTACTGTTTGTTCTCTGGGAAGGTTATCCAAGGTTAGCCTACAATTATATAAGGTGTGGAATCCTCTTCTCTAGTCATTTTTCTTGATGTTATTGTTCTGGGGTGGTTTAGGTTCAACTGTTGGGCTGGATTACTGGAAACCTGTTCTCACAACAGTTATGGTCTGATATCATGAGCACTGTATTAGCTGTTTTTCTTTTTATTTTACAATTCAGAAAAGGCAAAAGATGATACTAAATATATCAAAATAATGGCATAACAACATAAGTACTTAAATTACTCCTTGTCATGAGGAGAGAAGCTGAGAAAATATAAGAAACTAGCTATGTGAAAGGGTTTGCTTAATTGCTTGATTATTTATGAACAATAATAGGATTTTTGTTTATAAAAGTGAGCTGCACAAAAATTTAACTTTTAGTTCATTATTCTTTGAATATTTACAAGATCACATACATTGTGCCAAGGGATCTGTGTGGTTACCTGAATTCCATCCTCACAATGACCATCAGAGTGTGAATGTCATAGAAGAGGAAAGAGGTTTGTCAGAGGAAGTACACTGACAAAGTCCCCTGGGCACATTCTGGCTCAGGTGTTCCAGGCACCAAACCCAAGATGTCCACCACAACTTTAGAATTTACCCCAGGAAAGCAGCTTTGCATTGCTCTGAATGGTTGATTTTTTTTTTTCTCTTTAAGAAAATAGACTTCAGTTTTAGGAGAGTTAGTTGGTCCTCTATATCAAAAGCAAACGAGAGTGGAATAACTATCAATTACTTCCCAAGAGGCACATGGAGAATTTAACTTTAGTACTGTGGCCTTCAGGGCAAAGAAGTGCCTTGGGCCACAACAATATTTCCCTGTAGGAGGTCAGTAAGCTCCACTCCCCTGCAGGAGGGCTTTGAGGAGAAAGGATCCTTAACACTGGTACTTTTGGTACAGTGACTACTTGAGATTTTACTTCTGATTCTTCTTAGGAAACTTCTTGGGAAATACTTACCCAGAGATAGATGCTTCAGGAAAATAAAGCCTTTACCTATCACTTCAAAGATTGTAAGAAAAACAAAGTCATCATTCCATTTTGAAGAGAGTGACTATGCGTGATAATTCAGGTGCCTGAGAAGAAACAATAGTTTCTTAGATTACCATCAATAAAATGCTTTAATTTAAACCAATTTAGAAGATGAACACTCAGTTCTGAAGTCTGAACTGTTTGTAGATCAAAGGTGGGATTTAAAATCAAGATTTAATTTTTTGATTATTTTATGCTATACATTCAAGGACGTGGAAGGGCAGGAGAATTATTCCAGGAAGCAATTTTCTGAGAAATTAGAATACAGTGATGACTCGCATGCTTGTATAAATTTTGTGAACTCCCCACATAGCTGAAGCTACAGATTGAAATGAACATTTTTTTATAATGTGTGCTTTCTTCAAAGAACTTCCAAAACAATATAGCAAAAAAGCATGAAATTAAAATAGCTTTCCAAAGAAGAGCATACAGTTTGCATCTGCTTCAGATTCTTTTAGCACTTTAATTTTGAAGCTATCCTTATACAATAGTTAATTACAGATGGAAAAATCCAATCAATCAGCCAGCTGCTTTGATTGTACTGTGCCAGGTAACTGCTTTCACTGATTTGTGCCCCACTTAATTTAAAAGACATGTCAACAGATAGAAATGTGATTTTTGTGAGTGCTGGTGTGTGTGTGTGTGTGTGTGTGTGTGTGTGTGTGTGTGTGTTTTAACTAGACGGAGGACTGAGGTCATTATCACAGCCTAAGACTAAACAATTTGATTAAAAATTTTAAAAATTAGATGTATTAAGTTTTATATTTAAAAGCAACCAATCTCATTGACTTCTCATGATTCTCCTAGTGTAATTAATTAGTTGACTTAATTATTGTTTAGCACTATTGTTAAACAGTTCAGGTGAGTGTCTTTGCAGTTCTGTTGTTTATATAATTTAAGAAAAGGAAGGGGACAATTTACTTATATTCCCACATGATTTCACAAAGGATTTCAGGTACTATATATTAAGCATATATTAACTGAGATAGCAAACATCATAACTATATATCTATCTATATATATCTCTATATATACACCATATATATATAAACTGTATATATTTACACATAAATACAAATTGTATAAAACAAATTTTGTAAAACACATTAAACAAAGCAATGAATCGAGACAAAAAAGAGACAAAGGCAATTATGAAGTTGTAAGAGGGGGTGAACACGTGATTGTATCACATTAGTTTCTAAACATTATCACAGCTGAAGCTTTTCACCATTTTATGGTTTTATTTTAGAAAATATAGCTATGTTTTTATGTTCACCTTACAAGCAGCATTTTTTTTGCTCTAAATTCTGAAAGGAACTCCTCACATAGGGCTTTATATAGAGAGGTGTGAACAATTGATTTCCTGTGACTCCTTTTAGATTCATTAGCTGATAAAACCTGATCGTACAATGTTGGAATTGATGGGTTTAATTTTCCTGGTATTCCTCAAAATAAAAACATGTACAACAAATACATAGGGGGAATAGTTGAGGTCTAAACCTGCTCAGTGATTTTCTTGAAACCATCACTCTACCTAAGAGATAAGTAACAAATAGAATGCATATTTTGAAATTCCACTTTCTGCACTTTTCCCCTATTCTATGTGTTGGGCAGTTTAGAATCTTGCAACGAATATATATTCTGGACAGACAGGCTAGAAATGCAATCACAGTCTGACCCCTCGATCGTGTGTACCATTGGCCTCTTTTTGGAGTCTTAGCTTCATCTTAAAAAAAGGATTTAGTAACTCCTATCTCCTAGAGGTTTTTGTATTGATTCAATGAGATAGCTGGCACCAAAAGCCTAGTATGTGCTTGAGTTATTATAAAACACAGAATTCCAAATATTTACTAGATTGAGAGAGATGGATAAAGTTAGATAGATTAAGATATTAAAAGGATTATCTAATATTTAATATACTTTTGAAACTCAATGTTATACATGGATGTTGTAAATGGTTATTATCTTAACAACATGCTTCTTTTGTTTGTATTGCTTCAATGACACACTTGACTTATTGCCATTCAATCATAAGTGCCCTGTTTTTATCACAGAGAGAACAGACGTATGCTCTCCAAGATGCTATAGAGTCATTTTCATTATGGGACAAGTCCACTACCTTATGGAAAGAAAGAAATGAAGGAAGGAAGGGAGGAAAGGAGGGAGGAGGAAGGAAAGGACTGAGGGAGGGAAGGAGGGAGAGAGGAAGGAAGAAATCTTCCCAGGCTGCTCTCAGTATTCTTCTGTCTTCCTGGCCAGATTGTTGAGTGGGA
Organism: Ursus maritimus; assembly: GCF_017311325.1. Lineage (NCBI taxonomy): Eukaryota > Metazoa > Chordata > Mammalia > Carnivora > Ursidae > Ursus > Ursus maritimus. The sequence continues at coordinate 60,578,169 of NW_024423344.1, read as the reverse complement.
CAGACTAGGTTAGCTGTCAGTGTCCAGCAAAGTAAAACAGCCCGTTCTAGTCCAAAGACCTCTCTCAGTAGCCTGGACTAAAATCCAGCAAATACTTCCCGGGCTTGATGTGAAAATGAAGAATACTTGATCATATTCCTTGAATATATTTTCTGTTTATTTGCATAGATGTGGTCTGTGGAAATTAATAAATATGTATGTATATCCAGCATTCATTTTAATGTACATTTTGGTGTAAGTTACCCTTTCTCACATAATAAGTTACCTCATATCAAATGTTTACTATAGCACAGTTTCCATGAATCAGGAATCAAAGATCAGCTTAGGTGGGAAGTCCTTGCTCATGGTCTCCCATGGGCTTGCCGTCAAGCTATCGACCAGGACCAGAGCTAGTCTTTTCAGGGCTTGACTGGGGAAGGACCTGCTTCCCATGTATGTGAATCCTGACAAGCCTCAGTTCTTTGCCATGTGTGCCTCTTCCTACACTCCCAGAGTATCCCTACAAGATGGCAGCAAGCTTCTCCCAGGGCAAGTAATTCAAGAGAAAGTTGAAAAGGGGGGGAAAGGAGGAGAGAGAGAGAAAGAAAGAGAAAAAGAAAATTCAAAGTGCAAAGCTGCAGTCTTTTTAGGATCTAATTCAGAAGAGGCAACCTATCACTTCTCTCACATTTTATTCTCCGGAAATGAGTCATAAAAACCAGTCTACACTTGAGTAGGGGGAATTAAGTTTTACCTCTTGAGGGGAGAAGTATCAAGCATTTGTGGATATAGCTTTAACACTACCACAGTGTGTTTATCTGAAGACTTTATCCATCTGTATATTCTAGACGTTTATTTAAAGCAAATAAAAGTAATGTAGCTGCTATTACTAAAAGCTAAAAAAAAAATTAAAATCCATTGCTTTTACATGTAGTACTGCAAAGAATTAAACTGAATCCAGCAAGGTTCCGCTTATATAATGGTTTTTGTATTGACCCATTTATTTGTGCTATCCATCCAGATAATTAAGTTAGTCAATCTGAGTTCTAGAGATAATTTAGAGGTTGTGCTTGTTATCTTCATATATACAGTGTATCCAAGAGTGTCTGACCCATGACTTCTCCTTTCTCACCTCAATTTCTGAGAACATTATTCTTTAAAGGAGTAGATCTTTTCCCTTGGTTTGTGGTACCAAAATTTCCATTAATTATTTGTGTAACTGGACAACTCATAAAAATCCATTCCTGCCTCTAAGCACCTATGATATGCTCATTTTAGAAATGCAGTTCGTACAGGTCTGAGAGATGAGTTTTCCTTTTCTTTCCATCTTGGAGAAACTATTGAGGACTAATATGGATACAGACACTCACAGGAGCCAAATGCACCCCGAGGACCTTCTGCGTTTTGTTCATAACCTTTTTTTTCATGCTTCATGAAGCAGCCTGATGTTTATATTTTTATGCTACCTACCAATGTGTGCAAAAAAGAAAAAAGCTTTCATACTCTTGGCTCTGTTCTCTTTGCAACTTCTTAGATTTTCTTTCTGTGAGTGGTTGTACTCTGCTTGACACAAAAGCCTGGCTAATGCTCTTTTTAATGGTTGAGAAAGGCTGAAAGTATTCACATCAATTTCCTATTGCCACAAAATGATCTGGGTCATGACAATCTACAAGCCAAGTTACTAGACCATTACTAAACTACCATCGCATAAGGATAAGTTAGCAAGTTTGACCTTTTAAGCTAAACTGCAAAATGTTCTTTTGATTAAAGTCTACAATAGTCCCCAGAGATCTCCAGCGCTGAATGTTAGGGATTTAACACAACACTGAGATCTTGGCAGATAAATGTACCTTTACTCATAAGCTTTTCAACTCACACACAGTTTCAAATTCCCCTGCTCTGTAGAATTACCATTCTGCGCTTAGTTCTATTCCAAAGGTGGTTGCACTCATTTCCAAGATGAGGACTCATGACCGGGAAGCCAATTTAACCCAAGCAAGTAAGAGCTTTATTCTTCCCGAGAAAATTAGCTATTTAAGGATAAATACTTTAATTTGTCCTTTCAACCTAGGTTTATGGGTAATTCCTGGCCACTTTTGAATACTTTTCTGATTTCTCCTTTGACTGTTATTCCTCTTGCCTTTTCAGTATTTTTTTTCATTCTTAATTCCTAATTCACCTCCAGAGAATAATAGCTCGGTAACCTTTTGTCATTGTAATTTTTGCACATTGCTGAACCCAATATTTATTTCTAATCTGGTCTGTGTATTTTTGTACATATTTTCTCTAATGCTAGCTTGAACATAAATCTAAACCATGTATTATCAATAGCAGCTTTATTGTTGATGCACATGAATATTTTCATTTTCACATTTTTATGTTTACTGGCATAGAAAATCTATTAGAGAGCTAGAAAGTACATGGAGGTAACCATTTAATTATTTTGTCTTCCACAAAAATAATATCAAAGTGTGAATAAATGTCATTTCCTCTTTTTAAGTTGGGAAACTCACACTTTAAGTTCCTCTTCAGGATTGAACAACATCAGTTCTTTATAGTTAATGAGAAAACTTTCAGGGGTTCTGGTTGATACTTAGGTAAAATTATATTACGGTTTATTCTCCTGGGTTGTATTCTTTTGCCTGGCTACGTTTGTGTAAATTTATTTATATGAAAGAAAATTGTTTCAATATCACTGTTTTATTAATATACTAAACAGTAATCAGGAAATATTTATTGAATTTGCATTTCATTTTTGCTAATAATGTTTTTGTGCTCTTACAAATCTAGTAGTTTTTTGTGATTTATCCTTCTGCCCAAACTGCCTTTATTATTTTTTATAACTAAGTTTATTTTACCTCAGGAGTCTTCCTGTTTCACTGAAGTTTACAAATTTTTCAAACTCCGCTATTTAAAGGTCAGGAGATCCTCAGGATTTTTTCAGGAGCTACTTCCACAAATGAGAGAAGTAAGTGGGCAGATAAATATACAAATTCCAGGATCATATCTTAACAACAATCTTAGTATTTCTTCTTTAATTTGTGTTGTGTATGGAGAATTGTAAAGTTTTTATTTGCTATAAGGGGTAATATCTAAATATATTTGGTGACCACGGCTCTAAGGCATCATTTGGTTTTCAACATTATTTTTCTACTTCATATTATGTTTCCCCTGTATACTGTTTATTCTCTTGTCCACTGCTAACTTCAGACCTTCATGTTTATCTTGACCCTCCATCTCCTCATATTTCATAAAATATTTTAACTTTGCAATTTAAAAACATGCATATCTTAAAAAAAAAAAACCAAACATGTGCATCTCTCCCTCTCTCTTTCTCTCATCGTCTATCTCTGTTTCAGACAGAATTATGTCAAAAAGGAATGGAATTTACTCACATAATCAGGCTCTGTCATATACATTACCTAAGACCACATTTATCATTTGTAGTGTAAGAATTTACCTTTGATTTGGTTGTTTAATTTATCCTGAGTACCTTGGGGAATATATTTCCTAACTAAACACGAGTGGGAATAGTCTTGCTAATTTCTAAGTTGTGAAAGAAGAGATATCTTTGCAAGATGTGGCCTTGGAAGATCACCTAAACAGGTCATTCTGTACTGAGATGGTTCTATACCTTGGCTGCTGCCCTGAAAACATCACAGAGAAACATTGCTGTCAATTGTGTTTTAAAGTTTATTGAAGAAGTGGCTTCTATAATTATTAAATAATATTGTTTGATAAATCTTACAACACATAGTTGTATTAACTGATTGGTGACTATATTGCATAGCTATATATTGTGTGAATAAATGTTTCTCCTTGTATACTTCTTTGGCCTCCCCACATCTAAAATTTCCTGGGAAATAAATAGATCCTTCAGCGTACATGTGAATTTTAGATAGTTTCAGGTATCCATTTTGCCTCTGGTTTAAGCTCTTTCTAAATTTTCACAATATAGCAGAAGTAAGAATTTTTTAAAAAAATCATAAAATAAATGTAAATATAATACTTGTGAAAGTCAGTTAGTGTAGTCGTTGTGTCATTTTCCTGTGTGGAGTATTATCTTAGGTTAGAAGAGAAGTAGTAAGAAAAATAAGATCGTCTTGTGTTCAGAGAGCTTAATACCACTTTTACAGATAGTATGCACATAGGAAGTTACAACTAAAAATACAACATGATATACCTTAGGCATCATATGAAGAGCACAGAATATTTCTTTTTCAGAGTTTTGAGGAGACTTGAGATCTCCATCACAAACAGATAAGTTTTTATAAAGTCATGTGTATGTATTTGGGAAAGAGGAGTGAGACTGTGCTGGTGGCCACCTCAACATCTACTTCCCTCCACCCTGTCTCCTTCTTAACAGTTTCCCAAGTCTGTTCCAGTGTGCACCCTCACCCAACAGAGATTAATTCATACTAAAGCCTAAAGCATATGGGTCTTAGTTATTTTAATCAAATCAGGGGATCTCATTTCCTTTGCTGTAAATAGATTTAATCATGACTATGGGATTTAGCTGTGGCCAATAAAATGCCAGGGGACTTCAGGGGATCTGCTAGTGGCTTCCTCGCACTTAACAAATAAAATAATAAAAACAAGGATAGGCAATCTCTTTGCTCTGTTTATCTCCTGAAACTGTTGTAGGCATCTTGTTAAAATAAGAATACTCAGTGAAAGGATAAAAAGCTCTTATTTTAAGAGTAAAGCTTGTATAGTGTAAAAGCTCTTATAGTAAAGGGAAAAGAAGAAAAACCTTGGGTGACTGCAAATATTTTGAGCAACTGAATATTTGAGCAACTCTGAAAGATTCCTTATATTTGGACTATTGATTAAGAAAGTCAACTATTATCCTCATTGGTATCATGTTGAGGCAGACTTCTCCAGTACTTGTATTTAGCAATATAAAATATATCTTATAGTATGGAGAATGGAGAGTATGAACCATGCTAGAGAGATAGAGAGGGTCATGCTCACTTATTCAGAAGCAGTAAGTTTTAAATGGGCTTAGGGAAGGCACTTGGCATTCAAGGTAGTTTAGTATCAGTCATAAAAATCATCCAATAGGTAAACACCGTAAGACCAGCAAGAACCAGTAGAAATGGATAGAACTTACATATATTCACAAACTACTATTTGCAAGGTGCTGTGCTAAAGATGTTTGACATACTGTTGGCTTGTCATATTGTTAGAGGTAAAATAGAGGACAGTATGGATGTCGGGAGAAAGGAAACCTAATATTAGGGGAGTGATATTACCAAAGGCCTTACAGGCAGTCCTCAAAGAGGTCCATGGCCAAAGCATATTAAATACTGAATTAAAGGATTTGACAATAGGGAAAAGGCATGATAGATGTGATACGTTGGGAATTTAATTATGGCTTGTACTTTGTTCTTGGTCCTTTTTGATGCGCACTTATGTGTTGGTAGAAAATCAGATTTTCAAATGTCAGAAAGGTTCATGACCCAATTCCATTATCTATCAGACAATCACTATATGTAGGGATGGATCTTTCCTTTTAACATTACTTTTCATTTTCTGTCATTCTGAGCAAATATCCAGAAAATACAAATACACACAGTCACATACACTAAAATATCAAAAATACACTGTCACAAGGTTTCTTGCCACATCTAGCAAATATTCTCTTTCCCTCCTAAGTATAGACAGGGGGATTGAAGAGGCATATAGCATCTCTCCATCTTCTTGCAAATCAGGAGAATTTTTCTCTTTTGGGGGGTGAAGCATACATCTGCCATCAAAGCTGAGGTTTGATTAAGCTTTATATATTACATGATCAGTGAAAATATTTCTATATTTGAGAAATTGGTTGACTATCAGACTTAATTTCAAAGTTGTTGGGTTTTTCTTTTTTCTTTTTTTTTTTAAGATTTTTTTTTTTTTTATTCGACAGAGATAGAGACAGCCAGCGAGAGAGGGAACACAAGCAGGGGGAGTGGGAGAGGAAGAAGCAGGCTCATAGCGGAAGAGCCTGATGTGGGGCTTGATCCCATAATGCCGGGATCACGCCCTGAGCCGAAGGCAGACGCTTAACCACTGTGCCACCCAGGCGCCCCAAAATTGTTGGGTTTTTCTATTTCTATTTTTTGTAAAAGAGAAGAGATCGAGAACTTACTCAGATGCTGCTTTAAACCAGAAGCTTTAGGATTTTCTTCCTTTGATAGAGGTGAGGCAAACCTAACTATGTAGCAGTAAAAGAGCTGAGGGAGGAGGAGAGGCTGAAGATGTTGGAAAGATCATTGAAGGAGTGAGGTCAAGAGAGGAAAGACTAGGCCTGAAAAGTAACAAGGACGTGACTGGAATACTGTGGGAGCTGATGAGTTGAAAGAGGTAGATTAAAGGTAGAGAAGATGGTAAATTGGATAGTTCTTGCTTGATGTTCTTACTCTCAGTAAAGTAGAAATTGAAGTACTGTATTTTGATGAAGAAAGATGGAACGTTGGGCTTGGAAAAAAGTAAAAGATTTGTTTTGTGTGAAGTAAACTATGAAATCAACAGAACAAAACACAAAGGTTACAAAAGATGAATGGAGAGACAGATGGAGTTAGTCAGGAACAACATGTCATGGGTCAGGTAAAAAAAAATGCTCATTAATCCTTTCCAGTAAATTAAAAAATGGATTGGAGATGTTGGATGATCTGATGTACTGACAAAATGAAAGGGAAAGGAATGTCATTTATATTTGGAGAAAATGAAACTTTTGCTACTGCCTGGATATAGCATTGATTCTATTTTTATGCCTGTTTATTTTAATAATGGGGACACAGTAGTTTGTCTATGTCTTTTTTTGAGAATGTAATGTGGACTACAAGCAATAGTAAATTTGAGTAGATCTCACAGTTAAGGGAACGATGTGAAAGCAGGTAAGTTTCTCTCCTTGGAACTTTTTATTACCTGCTATTGCTAATTCCCCTTCATCTTATGAGGGCCATGCCCACTTTTAGAGCATTACCACTTTTCTTTCTTTAGTTCTCCATGAATCACGACCTTAGCAGCATTGGTCACTTTTTATTTTATTGTACCTTCATAACATAAAATTTTCAATACTTCAGTTTTCTATAATTTCTAGGTGGAAATAAAAACCACATACACTTAATTATCACACAAGCAACTTTCGGTGATGAAGGAAATGGTACTTTTATGGATTTTAAGTGTTTAATAAACTGGAGATTCCAGAGGGGACTTCATCCATGAAATGCTCTAGAGAGCTATCAAAAACAAAATCTATGGTTACAATTCTAATAAAAGGCAATGAGTGATTTAAAAAATTTTTAATCTATTTGGGAGAAGAAAATGGTATGCTGAATGTCTAATTTGATAACAATAATTCCTTACATTTATATACTGTTGTATACTACTTAAAATATTTAACTTGCAGTCTTATTTGAACCAAACTAGCTTCTTAGAAGGTAGGAAAAACAGTTAATAATTCCAACTTTGTCATTACTTTATCCTGGCACATTTTGACTAAAGAGAACCAAGACCAAAAATATGTATTTCTTTGCCTCCAGTTAGTAACAATGTCTCTACCTCAATTCAGTTCCTTTTCTTCTGTGATGATTTCCACAGGATGAATCACAATGTGTTCAGGATATATTACTCTGTCATAACACACCGATATTCCAGTTTTCTTTTTTTCTAAGAGTTATGCGACTTGAATAGTGATTTGCAAGCTCTAAAAACTGATGAAAAACAAACTGCATTCAATTTTTTACCTTACATAATCCTAACATGCCTCCCTTTCATCTCTTTAAAGAGAGCGCTACGCTGGAATAAAGCAAGAACCATTAATCACAGTGGCACAGCGAAGGCATAGACCTTTTTTCAGAGAACTTATTTGGGTCATCCCAACTGATCTCTTCTTATCATTAGGAATAGTGATTTCACTTGTGATAACTAATGGACTATTTCTCCTGCACTGTATTCTAAGCAGTGCCCCAGTTCTGCACTATTCTTAGCAATTCAGTTTCTGAAAGGCACACTGACAGCTTGAATGCAAACGTCCTTGCTGGATAAAGTAGACCTGCAACATTATTTGTCTTATTCTGTCCCCAAAACATTTAGATCTGTAACACTTTGCCATTATGAGTTTATTTTCTCTTAATCTAAATGCAGCTGGAATTTTTTCCCCCCAAAAGGTATTAAAATGCAAAAACAAAAGACAAAGCAAAATAAACACGCTTATGCCAGGTAACCATGTAATTAATTCTATCTGCCGACACACGAGCATTGTATCACCTATACCAATCATTGAGTGAACATCAGTGAAGGGCAATAAGCAAGAGATAAGCTAAAATAAGACAGACCTGGGTCTTAATCCTGTATCAGCTACTATCTCTGGAGCTATGTCTGAACTCAGTGAATGTCAGTTTTCTCAAATAAGAAGGTAAACAACAAAAATACTAATGCTCCTCTAGGATTGTTGCAAGGCTTAAATGTATTGCATATGTTCAGAATGCCTTTATATTTGTGGAATGAAAATACTAGTATAGCTTTTAAAACGTTACTTCAATGATATTCATAAAACCAGGTCATCAATATGATAATTTTCTGTGCCGTACAACAAATCACCGAACTTAGTAGCTTGAGACAATACTCATTTCTTATCTCATACTTTCTGTAGGTCAGAAGTCTGGGCTGTCTAAGCTGAGTTCTCTGCTCAAAAGCTCACAAGGTTGAAATCCAGGTATTGGCTGGGTTCCAGCCTCATCGGGAGGGTTGTCTGGGGAAGGACTTGCTTCTAAGCCCCGTCAGGTGGTTGGCAGAATTCATCTGTAGAGAATTCATCTCCTTATAGAATTCTGGCTTCTTTAAAGACAGAAATGAAAACAGCATGCTTCTGTTATGCTGATTCTCCTAACTAGAGGTAACAACTGGGCCCTTTTTCAAAAGGATCACCTGATTGGTTGGGCCATCCACTGGCAATCTTTCTTGATTAACCAAAGTCAACTGACTAAGTGCTTTGATTACATCTGCAAATTCCTCCATTTTTGCCATGACCCATTGGTGAGAAGCAGTTCATAGGTTCTGCCCTTATTCAAGGAGAGGGAGCTAAACAAAGGTGTGGTTTATTGGGGATCACCTAAATCTGTGTACGCCCCAATGCTTTGAGTAAAAAAATGTGTATATTGTAGGTAGAAAAAACAAAGACCAGACCAGGAAAAGTAAGAATAGAAGGAAGGAGAGGAATAAAGGGCAATTTTTGAATACTTTGTCCCCTGTTAATACTTTGATTCCTTTTATCTTCTTGCACATCAGTGAAGATGGGAGGATACTTGGACCTGCACCTTGAAATGCAGAGGCAGCATTGTAAAAGCTTAAAATACTCTTTCACATTCTTTTTGATATATGGGTTTTAAGAGTTTTATGGAAGGTCCTTTGCTATTTCTGGCAAGTGATCTTAAATCATTTTGAAGTCATATACTGCATAGAATAGCCTGAGTCAAACACTTGGGGGGAAAAAACTTTCAAGAAATTTACATCTGAACTCAAAGAAGTTTTAAGGCATCTGAAAATTTATCTTCTCTTTGTATTGGTGAAAATTTAAGCCTTACAAATTCTTTTGAAGATTAGATTACAGGCAAAATTGTGGCACTGGTTAGGTTTCTCCTAGTACATAATAACAATTTGACTGTACTTTATACTTTTAAGATACATTGACTTCTGTTCATTACAGAACCTTTCAGAACTAATAAAAAAATAGAAGAAAAATCAAAACCCAAATGCATTCCAGTTACCCAATGACAAAAACCATGTGTTGGTGTATTTATTTCAAATTATTTTGATGTATATTTTTGTGGTGAAGTTTTATATAAATGTGGTCCTATTAAATATATGATTAAATTTTGTAAGGGCATTTTATTTGCCTTCATCATAGAAACATTTTTATGACATCAAAAAGCATTTATTAAATCTTTATTATACTTGAGTGTACTAGTAGGAGACAGAAAAAGTTAATAATTGGAAATTAGTTTTCTAGAAACACTAAAATATACTTACAATCATAGGACATTTATTATAGATTAACTACCTACTCTTATGTTAGAAATGTTGGATATTTGTAATTGTTTCCTACTGTGAATAATGGAATAGCAAATATTTTTATCGACATCAGATTTTATCTATACTGGTTTTTTTTTTTTTTTTTGGATTTAGGATTACTATATGGGAGGTATAATTACTTGGCCAAATGTATATTAGAATATCTTTTTTAAAAATTTTATTTATTTATTTGAGAGAAAGAGAGAGAGAGAGTGCAAGCAGGAGGAGGGGCAGAGGGAGAGGGATGTGCTCAGTGCTGAGCACAGAACCCAAGGCAGGGCTCGATCCCACAATCTTGAGATCATGACCTGAGCTGAAATCAAGGGTCCGACGCTTAAACCATTGAACCACCCAGGTGCTCCTAGAATATCTTTATGGCTTTCTTATGTTTCTCACATTTTTCCAAGGGCACCTGGGTGACTCAGTCAGTTAAGCAGCTGCTTTCAGCTCAGGTCATGATCCCAGAGTCCTGGGGTTGAGCCCTGCCTCAGGTGCCCCATTCAGCTGGGAGTCTGCTTTTCCCTCTCCTTCTGCCCCTCTCCCCTGCTCATGCTCTCTCTCTCAAATAAATAAATAAAATCTTTAAAAAATAATATTTCCAAAGACATGTCCAAGATGCCCATTTAGCTATTTTCTTACTAACTTTCAAGATCCACACCCAAATATGTACTACTTTTGTATTTGTAACACTTCCTTACATTTCTCTTTCCTATCCCTGTCTCTCACAATGAAGCTCATCCTCGTTTCTGAACCTCCACATTGCCCAGAGCTTTCAGTCAGCACCTACTTCTTAGATTTCGTTCCTTGACAGAGTCATGAGTGTTATGATTAAGACATAAAGAGTTAATCTCTTACAGAAAGTTTACCTATAGTCCTGCAATCTTTTTGGTGTCTTCGTAGGTATGCTCAGATTACTCAAAGGATGATAAAAATAAGCAACATTACATTAAAATAATTTTCTTATGTCTAAAAATCAGTGTTGACAAATAATTACAACATTTTGATTGCTCAATATAAAACCAAAGAATATACTTCATACACTTAGGCATACAATTTTTCTTTACCTGGAATGTTTTTCTTCCTTCTTCTAGGACTCTCTAATTCTAGATTATCTTCCTAGATTGTTAAAATGTAACTTTTTCTGTATGTATGACTCACACTGGTTCTAAACATTTATTGCTTGGCATTTCTCCACTGTGATACATTTCTTTGAGTTAAAATGTTGATAATTTAAATAATACTTTTTAAATGGAGACATATTTATTCCTTCAACTAGTGATTTAAAACCTGTTATATGACAGCACCATTTTGATATATGATTTTCCTAGATTCTGTTCTCAAGGAGATCGCAATATAGTGTAAAAAACTAGAACTGTGGGATGTATAGATGAAGAGATTATATATGATAATAGAGATCTGGAAAAAGTACAATGGGAACAACAAAGGAAGAAAAGCACAGATGTGATGCCTTAAAAAAAAAAAAAAGTTAAGTTTTGCTGAATCTTCATTGTAGCATTTCAAGATCCCATCAAGAGACCTAAGATATTAAGCAATGAAAAATTTTCCTGTGGAAAAACTTCCAGGAAAGAGACTAGGAGAGCCTAAATTAGAGAGGTGGCAATGAGAGGTAAGGGAACTAACAGATTTAAGAGGTATTTAAAATGTAGAACCAAAATAAAATAATTAACAAATGAGTCTGCTATACACTAATATAGGAAATGCTAAAGGAAGAAAAGAGTAAATATGGAAAATAACATAATCATTAGCACTTGCTAATGATTTAACTGGAGCTCTTGGATAATCAAGAGAAGACTTCAGATGGCCAGTTGGAAAAGAGCCAGTGGTTATGTATAACCTTAAGAATAGATAAGACCCTTCTGAGTGAGTGAAGAATGGTCTAGAACTGTATTGTCCAATATAGTACCTACTAGCCATGTAGTTATATAATAAAACTTAAATAAAGATCCTCAGTTGCTGTATTTCGCTTACTTAGTAACCACATGGGGGTAGTGGTTACCATATTCAATCCAGAAAGTTCTTTACACTGTTAATGTTAGAGAGATGACAGGATAAAATCCTCAGACTTTGGCATTATAAAAGAAAAGAAAAGAGAAGAAAAGAAATACATGTTTTAAATGATAATCATCCTTATATCTCAAAAATGTAAACAACACTTGCTCAGGGTATTTAGGGTACCCCAAAGGCTTTTTGGGCACGATTAAAAAGGTTTGAGGTTTATGAACTGTTTGGATTTGTTAGCATATTTTGGAAGTATAATTATGTTAAGTACTTTGAAGAAACAACTCTTTAAGGTGGCAGATGTAATCAATAAAGTAGGGTTGAGACTGTAATTTGACAGTTTATTTCTACCTCATATATATGAATTATTCAGTGGTTTTTCAGTTGACGGGGAACAAAGACTCAAAACAAATTATGACTGTGGCAGCTCCACCCCACCTAGTTCAGAAACAAATAAATATTTGGCAAATATTGGACAATTTGCTGAATATCATGCTTCGACTACCATACCTTTCACAGGTTTGATTCATCACAAATTTGGCATATTTAGACATATTTCAGCCTATTGTTATTTCATAATAAAGTTGTATTCGGACAACTTAAACTGAGATAATACCTAAGAAGTCTTGTACATCCTGGCCAATGAAATGACATCCTTTCAATTTCTTAAGTTAGAACCTGCTGGGCATCTTCAATTCCTTTGTTTAAGGGAAGATATTTTGTTGAATGCTTACTACCTAGGAAGCACTGTTCTAAGTACTTTGTACTTAGCCTTTGATTCTCAAAAAGAGATTAGACTAAATGCCCCAAGCCTTACAGGTGCTAAACGGCAGGATCAGTATTGAGTACAGGCATCCAGACTCTTGTATACTTACTTTGATCCGCTTTGCTATGGGTCTTTCCAAATGCACCTGGTGGCAGAATCCTTCTTGTACAAGTTGGCATATTCTTCTTGGGCTCATCATCTCCACTATGGCACAAGTTTTGTGAGAAACTTTTGATGTATTGCTTCACCTTTCTTAGTCATTCCAAACAAGGAAATGTTTATGAGTCTATTAGTTTGGGTTGCTTCCATTGACAGATACCAAAAAAAAAAGGCCTAAGACTATGCCGTATCACCTTCTAGGGAAATCAGTAATTTAAGATATCTTAGTGAATTTTGCTAAAGATGCTATTATTTTTACCCACCAAACAAGTGAAAGTGAAGGCTGTATATTGCTTTCTTTTTTAAAAAAGATTTTATTTATTTATTTGAGAGAGACAGATGGTGACAGAGATAGTGAGAGAGAGCACAAATGGGGAGGAGAGGGAGAAGCAGGCTCCTGCTGAGCAGGGAGCCCAACGTGGGGCTTAATCCCAGGACCCTGGGATCATGACCTGAGCGGAAGGCAGAGGCTTAACTGACTGAGCCACCCAGGTGCCTCTATATATTGTTTTCTATTCCATGCAAACGATGACACCATTGAACTGTTTGTGAGCTTGAGTGCTTAGATTTAAATTTAAAGTCTAAGTTGTTCATGAAGCATCGGACATAGTCTTGGAGGGCCGGAGTTGGATAGCACCCATTCCCCTGACTCCACCCTTTTCCCATACTGATGTAAGTCTCTCAACTCCATGTGATTCTAAACATTTCCAGTCAGATATAGGGAGGTGGTAGCACACTGAAAAACTGGGATATGAATTCAGTAATAACAAGAGACAGAGAAAAAAATATTGAAAATTTTATGGTCTGGAAGTTACAAATTTTTATATGGTGCTTTGGGCAATGGGTGAACTATATACCACTTTAAATTAGAAGCCCTAATTCACTCTTTATGTGAAGAAGCAGAATCAGAAAAGTGGTCCTTTTACTTCCTGCTGAATCATATAACTAATGCTGGAGACTACAGAAAGCTGACTTGGGGCTGTTGATATTAACTTGCCTTTCATCTCAAGACCTAAAAGAAAGATTCAAGGAGAAAGTGGGCCATCAGAGAAGGACAAGGAGAATTTTAGGTCAACACTGGATCTGCATATAGTGTTCCCTGCTCAAAATAGTTAAAGAGAAAAAAGAAAAAGGAATTCTTATGGATCTCACAGTAAGATTGTTCACCAGCTTATTCCAAGTTGAGAGGACATTAGTGTTTTGGAAGAATAAACATGGAAACCTTATTTCAAGGCTTCTGCTTTTTGTTAACGAAATGTCATGAAAAGGCTACTGATGAAAATGGAACTGGAAGAGACAAAATACAATTGTACAAAAAAATAGAAATCTGATAGAAAGTTAAAAATACATTTTATGGGGGCGCCTGGGTGGCACAGCAGTTGGGCGTCTGCCTTCGGCTCAGGGCGTGATCCCGGCATTATGGGATCGAGCCCCACGTCAGGCTCCTCTGCTACGAGCTTGCTTCTTCCTCTCCCACTACCCCTGCTTGTGTTCCCTCTCTCACTGGCTGTCTCTATCTCTGTCTAATAAATAAATAAATAAATAAATAAAATCTTTAAAAAAAATACATTTTATGTAAAGAACAAATGACAGTGAAGAAAATGTAATCAGCAATGTGAAGGATAATCTTAAAATGCTGTTCTAGAATGCAGAAAAAGAAAAGGGACTTTAAAATTAGATTAAGATGATTACTATCCAACAGAAAAACTTGAAAAAGCTATAACCAAAGAGATACTTATGAAGTACCTGAAACAGAAATTATTAACCAATTAGGTAGGCATGGGGATTTTTTTAAAAAATTCAAAAATAAAGGAAAAAACTGCAGGGCCTGACTTCCAAAATAAGTAGAAGAAAGTAACTGTTGTATCACTTACCTAGTATTGAAGAACATGTTAGTGATCTAGTAATTATATTTTCTACCACGTTGTTCATTTCCAGAGATAATTGGGAAAAAAATCAGATATTTTAGACTCTGAAATTATAACTAAATTCTAAAAAACAATATTCAAAACCATTTTCAAGTCCTCTGATATAAGGGCCAAGTAAGATCAAGAATTCACATAGGGCCTTTACAGGCCTATCATCCTGTGTAAAACATAAGCATAAAATAAAATCTTTAAAAAAAATTAAGTATGGTGTTGTGCCTTAATTCAATCTTAAAACAGCACTCCAAAAAATATATGTAATTTGTATTTTAATTGTCCCTTGCATTTCACAACAATGAGCTTTAATACCCCATTTTCACTCCACATGATGTCTTTCTCTGTGACTAATGAGGTACCTTTAGATTTTCCCTGAAAAGTAAAAGTAAATTCTCTAAATTTATGGATATATAATTGTAATAACAACATTGGAATCATGTAAGGCAAATACTATTGAAATACAAATCAATTGTTAATTTGACTTGGACTTGCTTAATGAAATTGAAATTTAACATAGAAGTTATTAGTAACTGGAGAGATGGTTACAAAAATTACATTGTTAAAATTTGTCAAAGATTTAATGCAAATAAGTAGCTGATTTAAAGGTTTTATTCTCATTGGTAGAGTTGAGATCAGTACTTTTAGATTGCTTAATTAATCCACTAATCTATTTTATCTTCTATAGTGCATGCTATATAGTTAACTCTTTTATTCATTTTGCTAAGGTGTCTACCAGGTGACCTGATTGCTATGATTTATTCATTAACTGCAACAAAACACTGCTAATTGCATTATATCCATTATCTTTTGGCTTTACTATTATATGCATACCTAGTTTATGATTATTTTTCTTGCATAATTAACTAAATGAGTTAAGAGTTTAGATTAATTTGAAAAGGCATCATGAATCTATGTAAAAAGAGTGTTGGAGGAGAACCTTCCTAATTATGAGACTTATAACCTTGGGCCAATCACTTAACCTCTTTGAGACTAATTGCCTTTCCACCTATAAAATAGGTTTATGGAGATAGTTCTATTTGATTTACGAATTTTGTCAGTATAGTATATTGGAATATCTATGAAATTAATACGCTGAACTTTATGAACTTAATATACTATTGTTATCATTGCACTGTTGGAAAATTTCTTACTATGCTCTCATAAATGTCAAAGTGAGATTGTAGATCAAAGGCTAGTTCTGCGATTATTGAAAAAGTAGGTAGTGAAACTCTCCTGTTATCATTTGGGAAAGAAGAGACTGAGGTTAGGTATGTTTATACATGTAGTGACTAGGTTAATGATGCATACAGCATATGCAGGGCAAAGGTGGGCAGAATTTTTCACAGAGCAACATAGCAGCACTACAGACTTTATAGGCCAAGAAGCAATTTTAGGATATTGTATAGATACTTATTAATCATTTAAAATACTTTTTAAAAACACCTTTTTAGTTGGTGGGTGATTGAAACCAAGTGGGAGTAGAGGTGGGGTGGGGGCAGATTTGGTTCATGGGACCATAGTCTGCCAACCCCCGTCATAGAGCAAAATTTTCTACATTTAAAAAATTAGGTCTCCAAAACTTCTTTTGATAATCATACCATTGAGTTTTGTATTTCCACAGACATGATTCTTCCACATTTGCTTGACTGTCATGTGGGGAAAATATTTGTAGTTTTGTATGATGAATACATGTAGAAATAAAGGAGATTGTAATTTTTGTTCACTTTGTAATCCAAAATTTTAATGAAGAAAAAGGTGTATCAAAGAATCAGAATTTCCCTTTGTGAGGACATTCTAATT
>NW_024423344.1:60404225-60561446 GCF_017311325.1 Ursus maritimus | reverse complement strand
GGAAGAGTTGTAGTTGAGAAAGATTTTCACCTTTAGAACTCTTTCTAGAAGTTATTGACTAAAACAGATAATAAACATTTAATTTAACTGGAAAATAAATCTCAATCTGATAAAAAAAATATTTGCTTATAAATAATAATTTTTTTAAATCTTTCTCCAATGTGGAAAACAAGTCTGTGCTTTACTATTAATAGCCAAGCGTTTTTGTCACCCATGCAGGAGGGGTAATTCAGTCCATCACACACAGTGACTGCTGCTGACATTCTCAGAAGGAACCAGAATGTGGTTTTCTGATGAACTGAAAGGCTAGGAAGATATTTAAGAGAGATTTTGTTCTTCTCTTAAAATTTGAGTTTTTATCTTGACAGATACTTTTAAAATCACCCAAAACAATCTTGTTTGGTATAAAATTGTCTTCCACGCAAACACATTGGAGTTTAAATACTCATTGCATTATTACCATCATGTGGACAATATTGGGTCTTGCCAGGCACACCTCCCCTTCTAGCATAAAACTCTGAACTCAGACAGAACACCATGCATAGGAAAGTGGTATGGGACAGTTTAATTCTATAGGTTGGTAATTACTAGGGATGTGGAATCTGACTTAGGGGTTACTCCTATTGTTTGGACACTGAAGTGGCCTGAATTGAAGAGCTTTGAAACATTAGGGCAATAATATTAATAATACCTAAACAAGTGTGGGGCGCCTGGATGGCTTGGTCAGTTAAGTGTTCCAGGGCTCAGCGTCCTGGGATCCAGCCCCGAGTTGGGCTCCCTGCATCTCCCCACCCCTGCTCATGTTCTCTCTCTCAAATAAATAAATAAGACCTTTTTTTTAAAAAAAAATCTAAACAAATATGACCTTTTAAAAAGTCCTTTAGACTATGAAATATGAAAGACATTGATCTTCTGTGGTCTAGGTACCAGGTGAGACATGATAAATTGCAAAGATTGGGTATAACCCTTAAATTAACTAGTTAATTAAAGAAATGGTTATTAAGTGCTGGTTTATTTCAGATACTGTGCTGGATATGTGAATCCTACAGACACACATCCTTCAGGAGAAATAACATTCTAACAGAGGCTGGGGCTGTTGGTCTTAGCATGTGCATGCAGCCCAATCACTTTGTAAGTAACCATGGATATTAAGAGAATTTGGCATGCTTTTCCTGGTCTTTGACTATTGCAATCTCTGTTTTCTGGGACTGACCTGTGACTGTGATTCTTGTTCCCATCTTTGGTCCTTTCATGGATTCTCTTGGACTACTAATTTCCCCAGTATACATAGACCCTAAAGTACAACCTACCCCTTCTAACCTAATTTTACTAGTCATCATAGTTTCCTGGTGCTGGTAGAAGAGGTATTAATTCTGTGGTATAAATGGAATTTTCTAAATAGTATTGCTGTTATTATCTTCCTTTTAGAACTGAGGAAAAGAAAACAGATGGAAAATGTATCTTTGAATGGCAAATATTAATACAATACAAACATTAACAATCAGGTTAATAGATCAGTGAGATGTGAACATGAAGGAAACTTATATTTTTAATTACTAAATGTATAATCTCAAGAAAGGAAAAGAAATTAAGCAAAAATAACCAGCTTCTCCATTACTTATAAAATGGATTGAGGAGCAAGTAAGTCAAAGAGATTATCTCCTCTAGTAACAAGATTGATCCTGATGAAACAATGAAGCAACATTTTTAAGTTTATAGATTTATTTAAGTAATCTCTACACCCGACGTGGGGCTTGAACTCACAACCCTGAGAAAAATTACATGCTCTAAACAAACAAACAAAACAAAACAAAACAAAACAAAACAAAAGAAAAAAAAAGAGCTGCACACTCTTCCCACTGAGCGAGCCAGGTGCCCTGAGAAGGAGACACTTCTGATAAGAAAGGCAACCTAGAGGAGTAATTCCCATGTGATAAGACTGTATCCATGCACATCTTGCTTATTTGGATAAAATGTGAAGAACATATTTTCTCCATGAAACATTAATTATATGATTCAGAATAATTCATATTCTCAAGATGGCTCATCCTTTTATATTTTTGAAATCACAAATGAAGAAAACTTATATTGTGAATGTTTTCTAACATGGGGCCAGGCATAGAATGGAAATAATAGTAAAAACTAAAAAACTAAAACTAAAAAAGACCATTTTTTTCCATTTTTTTTAGATTACAGGGAAAATGAGATTTACTGCTTTTTTAATGTTGATGAAAATCAGAAAACTGAATCTGGTTAAAAATACAAAATCATCATCAAAAATAAAAAATCATATTGAACCTCTACAGATTGAAGACATTTGTTACAAAGTAGTAGATAAC
The DNA here is from genome assembly GCF_017311325.1 of Ursus maritimus. Lineage (NCBI taxonomy): Eukaryota > Metazoa > Chordata > Mammalia > Carnivora > Ursidae > Ursus > Ursus maritimus. The sequence goes on along the minus strand of NW_024423344.1, from coordinate 60,559,107 downwards.
TGAAATAAAAACCAAAATAATTTGCAGTAAAATATAATGAAATTTAAAATAGTTTTCTTTAAATAATTTACACTTAATAATGACCACAAAAATATGCTTCATTTCCTTTTGCTCTCAGGGACCATGATTATTTCTGATAATTCTGACTAAATGAAGTCAGTAAATTAATATAACGTCACAGGGTCGTGTGTGTATGTGTGTGTGTCTTCTCTCCTTGCTGATATATAGGCTTCATTATGGATTTAATATGTGTTCATATCAATGTGTCCATATATGAGTGTTGGAGATTATTGTTCTCTTAAACATGTCCCAACAGTTCAGATAATACCTTTCCTATCCTTTTTCTCTATGAAAGTAACGCATGATATTAATTTCCCTGTACTTAAACTTTAAAAGCATATTCTATTAAATACTTCTACAATTGCTTTTCTGCTTACTATTATATTTGTGAGATTCATCTATAAATATCAGTAGCTGTTTGTTCACTTTCAAAGTGGTGAAAATAGTATGTCTTATTTATCAATTCTTTACTTGAAAGAATGAAAATTGTTTCCAAATTGTTCTATTACAAATAATGCTGTAAAGATTCTTACTATCCATTCCTCCTAGTGTTCATATAAGAAACTTATCCTAGTGTCTATACATAGAACTAGAATCACAGGATTTGATTTATGTACATCTTCAATTAACTGATAATGGCAAATAGTTCTCTCAAGTATTTGTACCCATTTATGCTTGCAACAGCAGCACATGAGTGTTCCTGTTTGTGCATATCTTCACCAGCCATGCGTATTGTCAGATTTGGATTTTTTTGCCATCTGGTGTCTGGAAAATGTATCTTACTGTTTTATTATATTTCCTTGATATATGCATATACAATTGTTTGTATTTTTATATATATAGTACACATACATATACATGTGTGTATGTGTAGTGCATACAGTTAAAATAACGAATTAAGCATCAAGTGAGTGTTTACTTGTGACAGGCATGAAGGAGTGTGACTCTGGAGATAAGTTGCTTGGAGGATGGAGATATATATATAGAGAGAGATATATATGTACACACACGCATATATGTGCAATATTTTTTAAAATTAAGTATATATCTAGGAGTATACATTAGCAATACATTATTAAATACAATGTGTTACATTAATTTTATACTTTTTAATAGTCTGAGGTATTTAAAACTTTAATTTTATAAAAGCAACACATGCATCATCATTGTAACAGATAGCCTTGCCTAGGTCTTACCACATAAATTGTCAAGTCATATTATTTCTTTTCCAGACTCTCTTGCTGCTGTAGAGGGTCACATAGCCATGTTGTGACAGTGTAGTCATAAAAATTTTGCTGAGCGATTCTGGGAGATAGTTTCTTTGTTAATGAAAGAAATGAGCCACGGAAACAGGGGTTTTGCATCCTGGCTGGATTTCCCTACTTTCTGGCTGTGAATATAGTTGTGACACTTAGAGATGTAATAGCCATCTTGCTGGCAAAGGACAAAAAGTCAACACTGTGAGAATTCTAGAGATGTGGTTATATTTCAATCTACTTAACAGCCCCTAGATCACCAATCTCTGATTTTTTGTTGTATATATCATATATTTATTACTGATTTTTTTAAAAAGGTTTTAATTATTTATTTGACAGAGAGAGTGAGAGAGCACAAGCAGGGAGAGGGGGGAGGGAACAGCAGGCTTCCCGCAGAGTAGGGAGCCTGATTCAGGGCTCGATCCGGGACTCTGAGATCATGACCTGAGCTGATGGCAGACGCCCAACTGACTGGGCCACCCAGGTAACCCTATTACTGATTAAAGTCAGTTATTTTTGTTTCTGTTCTTATGATTGAATGCTTTTTAATTTATAAAGATTTAAACATTTTGAAATAGTCAGGATATCCTAAAGAAAATAAATGTTAAATATAATCTCACACCTACATAGTTCTATATACTGCTTGCCAATTTAGGTCATTCCTCTTAGATTTACTGTCATTGCTCTGATCTCTCTCCCATGTCCTATTTTCTTAGAAAGTCATCCTATGTGGAGTCCTCTCTCTTTAGGAAATTCAAATCAATCACATCAGGAGAAACAATATACATTATGATGCTTATGTGAAAATTGGCTCAGACTTGCCTAGGAAATCTAAGAGATTCATGACAACCTTCCACATGTGGGCACACACAGTTCCACATAAATGTCATAGCCCATTAACTAATACTGATGATTCCTAAGATAACTTGGGTTAGATTTCATCTCTGATAAGTTTCTTTCCATGTATATTTGCAGCTGTTCTGATATTAGTAGATTTCCTTACTAGTTGACATGCTTCCTCTCCTCCTAAGGTAGCCCCCTTTACTCTTCTAGCCATTTATACTTATACCTATTAATCTCCCAACATTTCTTATTTGAGGTCTACCCATGTATCAGCCTCAATTTTTAATCAATTTGGAGAACACTCAAAAAAATTACTGTGCATGCCCTGTTGGTCATCAACCATAGTACACAACCTAACAGCTAAAAAGAAGTGTCAACATACTATCATCATGAGCACATTTCAATCTAGCCATCGGTATATATTTTTGTTCAGTTAGCTCTACGGACCTCCTGGTGGCCAGTCGTGATCTGAATGGGCTGTAATTCATTCAGCAGCACTTCCATGACACCTCGCAGCATGCCAGAGGTTAGTAGAGATATATGCTGATGGGCAGCATTTTGATGGAAGACAGGATGTAGATTTCTCCATGTAGTTAAAGGCTTGACCACTTGAACAATACTTATCTTCCTTCAAAGCAAGGCAGTTATCAACCCAATGGACTTCTGTTCCTGTTGATCTCCCTTGCATTAAATTCCATTTATTCTATAAATGCCCGCTGAGATTTTTTTTATTTTTACTTATTTTTTAAAATATTTATTTATTTATTTATTTATTTATTTGTGAGGGATATCTAGCAGTGGGGAGGGGTAGGGCAGAGGGAGAAGCAGACTCCCCGCTGAGCAGGAAGCCTGACGTTGGGCTTGATCCCAGGACCCTGGGATCATGACCTGAGCTGAAGGCAGACGCTTAACCAGCAAGCCACCCAGGTGCCCCCCACTGAGATTTTTAAAAGTAATACTTCCAAATTTAGGTTATGTGTTGGCAGAATTACTTATCAATTGGAAGCTCACATTAAATGCCTCTAAACATATAAATTTTTCCTGCCTGTCAAACTCAGAGAAACATTTTTTTTTTAAAGATTTTATTTATTTATTTGACAGAGATAGAGACAGCCAGCGAGAGAGGGAACACAAGCAGGGGGAGTGGGAGAGGAAGAAGCAGGCTCATAGCAGAGGAGCCTGATGTGGGGCTCCATCCCAGAACGCCGGGATCACGCCCTGAGCTGAAGGCAGACGCTTAACCGCTGTGCCATCCAGGCGCCCCCAGAGAAACATTTTTTATCAGAGATGTTTGATTATGGGTTGGCGTCTGCCCTGAGAGGTGATCTTGGCTGTGGGTGTTCCATGAAATGCATTTTCTCCTTGCATCCGGGAACTTCAGGAGAATTTACACTAGATTTAAATTCCTAAATTCACTTATTTCATTATTTTTTGCCCACTATATAGACTTTACGTTCCAGATTTTAACCATTTATCATTATTATTTTGGTGATGCTGATGATTGTTTTCTGCACAGTAACCTAGATAGGCATCATATATTCCCTAATTTCAGAAATGCCCCTTTCTAGAATTTTTTTTTTATACTTAATTGTCATGAATTAGCACTGACATTTTCCCATGTACATGCCAGTGTTTGCATTCTCAGCCTGGACTGAAGTGACTCCCTAAGTCACTCAATTATGTATGATATGATGTTTTTAGCCATTCACAGTTCAGTCATTCTCACATTTTATTATTTGATTAGTAGAATTCAGTAAAATAAACAGAAACTACTCTAGCTATTTTAATACAGGACTTAGGTACTTAAAGAACTATTTGAAGGACTCTAATCTGGAACATCTTGCTTTCAGGCTGTCACTGGAGCTAAGCCATAGTGCAAAGACCTCTCATATTCATAAGGCTAGAGTATGGACTTCCAGAGTCACTGGCCAGAAATTAGATAGTCACATTAAAATGCTAGAATGATTGTAACTATCTCTTGACACAAGGAACTGGGGAGTGGACATGACATCAGAATGCTGCCATAGGAAACTTTCGTCTCTCTAAGAATGAATGGCTTGCAACAGAGGAATTACAAATACCCCACTTCTGCCTTCCAAATATCTCAAGATTGGTGCTAATTAGCAGGACTTAATTCACATCTGAAACTCTGGTTAGAGAGGGAAATGTAGTGTTCAATAGTCATTAAAAACTGTAAGATGGTTGAATCGCATTGAGACATGCAATCAAAATTATCTACTACAGATAATTATGCTCTTAGTGTTTTTAATATAATAAATAATATATAGCAGCTTTAAAATCATCACTTCTCATGAGATCATTGCCAGACATTTTTTAAAAAGTTTATTTATTTATTTTTAGAAAGAGAGAAAGAGTAGGAGGAGGGCAGAGGGAGAGAATCTCAAGTAGACTCCCTGCTGAGTGTGGAGCCCGATGAGGGCCTCAATCCCATGATCCCGAGATCATGACCCGAGCAGAAATCTTAACTGACTGAGCCACCCAGGTGTCCCTTTACCAGACATTTTTAATTCTCATTTGCATCAGACTTCCTTGGACTTACGCTTTTGGTTTCAGAAAAGTGCACTGACTGCCAGAGTCTTCCATTAGCTCAAATTGAGATGGAATAAGTGTAAATAATAATTGTGTATGGAGGGGTGCCTGGGTGGCACAGCGGTTTAGCGTCTGCCTTCGGCTCAGGGAGTGATCCCGGCGTTCTGGGATCGAGCCCCACATCAGGCTCCTCCGCTATGAGCCTGCTTCTTCCTCTCCCACTCCCCCTGCTTGTGTTCCCTCTCTCACTGGCTGTCTCTATCTCTGTTGAATAAATAAATAAAATCTTTAAAAAAAATAATAATTGTGTATGGAAGGTGTTGAAGGAATGTACTGGATAATATAAAATTAAAGTGGATGGTAAAATTTGAAGATACTAGCCAATTTTTTAATATTACTATCATCTTATTTTTTTTCAAATTGTCAGTGCGAGTAATTATCTCAGAAGACAATTATTTACCCAAAGGTAGGGAGACATGCAAAAATTTCTTCATAGATAGTGAGTTTCTAAATAGATTTTGAATTTCATAGGAGAGACCATTGACTTGAAATTCAAGGTATTATTGATTTGCAAGATAGTACTCATTTTATTGTACAGTTTTATGTCTTATTTCTGGAAATATTTAAGTGGTTCTCTGAAAAGATTGGTAGAATAATTTATGTATGATGGCCTTAGTCAATTTGACTTAACCTACTATCGGTGAGTTTTTAAGTCATTGAGTAAAATTACCATTTTGATTATTGCAAAGTCATAGCTAAAAGCAAATGACCAAGATAATAAAAGTATTGTCAAGCATATTTTGTTGGTTCTTGATCAAAATATTTAATGCTGAAAATACTAGGACTGTGTGTTATTTGTAAGATAAACAAATGATCTAATTTGGATTCAGTTATCCCATAGACATTGCCTCATTTTTTGTCTTGCTATGGGTAGTGAATTTATATAATGTCCCTACAATTATAACCAGTGTAAAAAATTAGAAAATGAAAAGAAAAAAATGCTTGAGACTACAGATTCGCACAAGTGATTGAAAATTTAATGATTCATAATGACTTGGCAAATTCATGAGCAGTAATGTAATCAAAAAGTTATTGCTTACATAATTGCATGTTTAGTTAATTTCCATAATATGCATAAAATCTATTTGCTTTGGACATTCTTGATTTGTTGTCTCAACCAACACAGGATTCTGACTCAGATTTTTTATAAAAAAAGAAAAAGAGTAGTCTCACCAAAGATTAATTTTAAGTAAGTTCAGGGCACCTGGGTGGCTCAGTCAGTTAAGCATCTGACTTAAAAAAAATTTTTTTTTAATTTTTTATAAGATTTTATTTATTTATTTGAGAGAGAGAGAACACAAGCTGAGCCACCCAGGCGCCTTATAAGCATCTGACTTGATTTCAGCTGAGGTCGTGATCTCAGGATCGTGGGTTTGAGCCCCGCCTTGGGCTCTGCACTGGGAGTGGAGCCTGCTTCAGAATCTCTCTCTCCCTCCCTCTCTCTCTGTCCCTCCCCACTGACTCTATTTCTCTCTCTAAAAATAATAAAATAAAATAAAATAAAATAAAATAAAATAAAATAAAATAAAATAATAAAAGTTCAATTACTTTTACATAATGTTCAACAGCATCAGTGTGATTTCCAAAACTTAAGTGTAATTATGTTTGTCTTTCAGGTTTTACAGCATATTCATTTTGGCTTTGCCCACAGTTTTCAAAAATTAGAAGCTTTAATTGTTTTTAATAAATTCATCAGCTCTGTTATACACATTGTTTCTATAAATAATGTTTAAATAAATTTGATCCTCTTTTGTACACTCAGTAGTAAACATGTGCTATTAGGTGTCTGTTCGTCCATGATTTTGAGGGTTTTTGAAGTAGAAAAGTGCACTTATCTTCCTATTCCATACTAGTTTTAAGAGTTCATCACAAATAATCCTAGATTCCCATTATTATATTTTAAGAACATTTTCAATCACATGTCTCAACTCATAATTATGTAACAGTTCTCAGTAGGCCAAGTTTTGGGCTTGTGCAACTGTGTGGATAATGATGTTATTATATGCAGTAGGGAAGGTCTGAGGTTGAGGGAAGGGAACTTTTATGGACATAACAAGTTTGAGATGCTTATTAGACATTCATGCAGAAAGGTCAAATCAGCAGCTCAATGGAAGGGTCAAATATGAATATATAAATCAGAGAATCAATCTACATACAAATGGTATTTGATAGTATGAGTGTCAATGGGCTCAACCTGGAGGATCCTGTCTATAGAAAAAAAAGAAGGCTTAAAACTAAAGCTCAGGTCAATGCCACATTAAGCAATTATGCCAGAGTGGTTTCACACAACCAGGACATAACCAGGAGGAATCTGGAAAGATTTTCAAAAATGAATAAGGGTCAGCCATGTTAAATCCTGCTGTGGAATTGAGTTAGATGAGGACAAATAATTTCCCCTTGGGTTTGACAAAGTGTGAGGTACTGGTGAAATTTAAAGGATCCTTTTAATTCAGGGCAAGTTATATAGTTTGTAGGATCCAGTGCAAAATGAAAATGTGGTTCCTTTAGTTCAAATAGCAGGAAGAAATTGCTGCTAAGGGTACTAAAATATAAAGCTTTTTTTCCCCAATTTTTAAAATTTCTTCCACAGGCTCTCTCTTAACATGTCACAGTGATTTTTGTTGCATTTAATGTTGCATTATGCAGTGTGGAGACAATCGCCAGTAGAGTATGGATCCTTGCAGGCATCAGGGGGTCCATCGTCTGGCTGGCGTATTCACACCTGTGTGTACAGCCGCTGAACTGGACTGACATGCCATGACCAGTAAGGATGAGGAAGTAAAGCCTGGTATGTGTCCTTCTATAAGCTTTCTATTCCAACTCTTGCTTAATTGGTGACCTGCGAAAAGTTTGTAATGTCTGACTGGGACGTGCTTGATACCTGATTAGAAATAGGAGAGAGATTTGATCCTGCCACATGTCCCACTTAATGTATCATGGTGCTGGACAGCTGCTGCCATGTTGTACCCTGAGACAACAGGGGACATGCTTTCTTGATTGACCCTCTTCACACCCAGACTTCTGCTGGGGATGGCAGTGGGCAGCAGTAACTGGAGAGGGGGAGGCTGGGTAGGACCTGGGTGCTAAGGGCAGGGGCAGCAAATGTTCTGTAATACATTGTAGAAAGGCAAGAAGGTGCTAGGAGGGATACGTGTGTTAGCCATGCTCCAAGATAAGCTTATCAAGAATTTCAAGATGGCAACAACAGAGCATTCATTCCCAAGAGCATGTTCCCTCTGAGCATGTGGTGTTATATGATTACCCTGGTCTTAAAACCATGAAGCTGGCTCTGTTTTCTGGGGAAGGTTAGAAACTAACACTTTAAGAAAGTGGACTGGAGCATACTTATTATCCCTGTGACATGACCATTCTGTTTTCATCAATGGGTTTTGAATTTTGTTCCTTTATTTAGCCCCTTCAAGTCCAACTGCAAACTCTCTGCTCCCACTGTGGGCAGAAGCTGAAATAGATGCTCAGCAACTTAAGTCTTCCAGATGTCGCTTGCCACTGGGCTCCTTGTGGCCTTAGCCGTGCTGTGTAATTTAATGCCATACAGGAAATTGAGTATTTATAGAAAAACTTGGAAGTTCTTTCCACTGTAACATATCTGCTCTCAGTTTCCTGAGGGTCTTGGTCAGCTTGAACTCCATACCTTGCCTCCCCAGGACAATAAGTTAGTGCCTTTCTGCTTCATTTCAAGTTGCTACCTGATTTGAGCACTCCAGTATGTGTATTACGTTACCCTTCTTTCAAGGGCTAAATCCATTTGCAGTAAGAAATTTTATTTGATCAAAATCTTCAGAGAGTTGGGCTTGATTTATAATATTCTAGATCTGTGGGAAGGTTAGTCCAATGTAAATTAATACACCCTTGTCAGTACTAGGACTTCATTTGATACTTTGGCCAGTAAAATTCAAGAAGAAATCTTCTGCAGAGCCTCTTGAGTGTCTATGTTTATGTTTATAAAAATGGACAGATACTACTGGGTATTGGCCTTTCCATTGTTCTTTTTGCCTAGATTTTGGACAGTGTTCCTGGAGGTGGGGTAATCATTTTGTGACCAGAGAGCTATAAGTAGGAGTTCAAAAAAGCCAATGTACTAAGAATGGTTGAAAAGAATGGCAAAAATAGGTTAAGGTTTTGAGAGCTCTTTTGACACTCTAAATTAGCACTTAAGTTTAGTGCCAGACTTGTTGTTAGATGACAGAAGTGTACTGATATGTTTTAAGCCACAGTTTTTTGCTCTTGTGTCACTTGTAGCCAAGCAATTTCTAATAGATCCAACTATTCTCTGAATTCGTCCTAGAATGTCAAATACTCAGAAGGATTAGGTAAAATAATATGTGGATAATTATACTTGAAATGGTAATTGTCCCATATTTCTTGATAATGTTCTTCTTTTTCTCTGCCTCCATTCCACTACTCCTGTAATCATATAGTCTGGTGACTATGACGTTGTCAAGTTATGGTTCTGAAGTCATAATCTAATTGTTCTTCTGGAGATTCTTGTTAATGTCTGTATTTTTATCTGTATCTATGTCAATATTCATATCTATATATCCTATTATTTCATTTCTCTGGAGAACCTAGACTGATAAAGAAAGATAGATGATAGGTAGGTAGGTAGATAGATTTATTTTAAGGAGTTGGCTAACATGATCATGGGGGCTGGCAAGTCTGAAGTCTTCAGAGCAGAATGGTAAACTGGAATATCTTGTAAGAGTTAATGTTGTAGTCCTAAGTCTAAAGTCAGTCCAAAGACAAAATTCCTTCCTCTTCAAGGGACCTTTTGCTTTTTTCTTAAGATCTACAACTGATTGGATGAGGCCTACCCATACTACAGAGAGTCATCTGCTTTATTCAGACTCTATTAATTTAAATGCTAATCCATACCTTTATGCCAACATCCAGACTGTTGTTTAACCAAACAACTGGACACCATAGTCTAGCCAAGCTGCTAAGTTGGCACATAAAATAAAACATATGTATGTGCATGTGTATGCAGGGGTATTTTGGTGAATCTATGGTGTTTACTGACTTGACAGTACAATATCACAAGTTATTATAAGCCATGTGTATTTTGATCTTCACATAATAACTTGTTATTTACATATATATGATAATTGGATATGGGACACAATGTGTTTGTAAGCATTATTTTTACGTGGTAATCTGGCTGAACAATGTTACCCAGATGTAGTTAAATATTATTCTGGATGCTTCCATAGAATGTTTTTAGATGAGATTAACATTTAAAGCAGTGGACTTTGAGTAGACCAGATTGCCCTCTACAAGGTGTGTGTGCTTCATCCAAAAATTGAAGGCCTTAAGAGAGCATAGACTAACGTCCCTGGAGCAAGAAGGATTTCTGCCTGCAGATGGCCTTTGGACTTGAACTATAGCATGGCTCTTCCCTGGTCTCCAGACTGCTAGCCCACTCTGCAGATTTTGGACATGCCAGCTTCCATAATTGCATGAGCCAATTTCTTTTTTTTTTTTTAAGATTTTATTTATTTATTCGACAGTGATAGAGACAGCCAGCGAGAGAGGGAATACAAGCGGGGGAGTGGGAGAGGAAGAAGCAGGCTCACAGCAGAGGAGCCTGATGTGGGGCTCGATCCCATAACGCCGGGATCACGCCCTGAGCCGAAGGCAGACGCTTAACCACTGTGCCACCTAGGCGCCCCCACATGAGCCAATTTCTTAAAATGAATTTATATATTTATTTATATGCACCCTATTGGCTGTTTCTCTGGAGAACCCTAAATAATAAAACATTTCTTCCTATTGTGAAGTTATTGATGCATTAATATCTGCTATGTGATGTAGAGAAGTTAGAAAACAAAAAACATACTAATTCAAATAGATTAAAAGTTGTTGATGTTTCCATTATTGTGCTCATTAGTTTATGTCATTACACATAATTCATTAAGTCAGAAGAAAACTTGTTTTTTATGGTTAAAACTTCTTTTTCTTTTTAAAAACATGCACAGTTTCTCTGATTTGCCCACTACTTTTTTTGTCAGTTAATTCAATTAAGTTCTCTTTTTCTCATTTTGTCTTTTACCTCAATTTGACTTATTCTTATTTTTACATTAGAAGCATTACTTCCCCTTTTCTAAACAGAAGCTTTCTTAAAAAAAATTCGTTATTCTTTCTCAAACTCAGTATGGCCTTTATTTATTTATTTATTTTTTAAATAATATTTATTTTGTTATATTAGTCACCATACAGTACATCCCCAGTTCTTGATGCAATGCTCCATGATTCATTACTTGCATATAACACCCAGTGCACCATGCAATACTTGCCCTCCTTAATACTCATCACCAGCCTATCCCAATCCCCCACCCCCCTCCCCTCTGAAGCCCTCAGTCTGTTTCCCATAGTCCACAGTATGGCCTTTAAATCCAGGAAAGAAGAGTCTCTTTCCTAGGTCCCAACATTTAGAAGGTCATGCATCACACAAACACTGTTCAGGCTCAGGATTCTCCTGTAACATCCCTCACAGGTAGGGGTGATATCTTGAAAGCTCCTGTGATGTGCTGTTGTCAATACTAGAATAAACACTGCCTAGAAAAATGGTATGTACTTGAGCAGTGGAAGAACTTACGTAAACACATGGAAATTTATTAAAATGATGAATTTTACTTCCAGATAATAGTAACGCAGTCGATTCTTTCATAACATGGAATTATTTCTTTGCTTTTCTAATCATTCTTCTTATTGCTTCCTTTTGTGTTCTCATACATGATGTTGGAAGTGTTATTTATAGTAACACTATTCACAACAGTTTCAAATCTTGCACAAAACAATTGATGAATCTGAGTGAAGGCTATGTGGGTGGCAACTGTACTATCTTTCATATTTCTGTAGCTTGGGAATTTTTCACACACAAAAAAAGGAAGGCGCTGAGTATTAGGTATGATAAGCTTTTCGTGTAAGAAAGGTAAAATGAGAATATACGTTTGTGTTTTCTTGTGTTTGCATAAAAATTTAGAAGTGGATTAAAGAGAATGTTGATGGATGTGTGGGAAACAGGTGAGAAAAAGTGAAGCAGGAAGACTTCTTTTTGGAAATATATTAATATATCCTTTTGTTTTAAAAACATATTAATGTCTTTCTTATTAAATTATTCAATTAAAAATAAGATTATTGGGGCGCTGAGTGGCTCAGTCAGTTGAGTGTCTGACTCTTGATTTCTGCTTGGGTCATGATCTCAGGGTCATGGGCTCCAGCCCTGCATTGGGCTCCTCACTCAGCTTGAGTCTGTTTGAGATTCTCTCTCTCCTTCCGCCCCTCCCCCCAACTCTCTCTCTCTGTCTCTTTCAAATAAATAAGTAAATAAATAAATAAATCTAAAAACAAATAGACCAATTGCCTGAAAGCAGCCTGACAAATCTCTATGGCTATAAGAGAGTGAGGAAAAGGGAACTGCTTGCATGATTTGGGGGCTAGACAGTCAATGGTGTCTTCTATAATACTGTAGGTTAAATGTAATTGTTTTAGATTTACATGTCTCTAATTTCAAGCAATAACTATAGAGTTATCTAGATGGAGGACCTTTGGTTAATTTTTTCACTTTTATGAACTTCAATGTCTTCATTCATAATATAGAGAATTAACTAATTAGTCAGGTATCTGAGAACAAAAATGAGATGATAAAAGTAAAACATTTAGACTGGTGCCTATTATTTATTCAGTGTTGCATCCAGTTGAGAGTTAACTGTTATCATCGTCACTATAATTTCATTAAAGGCAGTATATTGTGAATTGAGGCCCTTATAGCTCCGTTGGAAATATGAAGCACATTTTAGTGCAAAGAAGGAAAGAAGCCATGGGAATGTTTCAGGAAGCCATTGCTTCTGTCCACGTGCAGGAAAGTGAGAACCAGACTGTCAAGAATGCACATGGAAATCCAAAAGCAGACAAACTAAAATGATTTTATAAAGATACATAATTGGGGCACCTGGGTGGCTCAGTTGGTTAAGCATCCAACTCTTGATTTTGACTCAGGTTATGATCTTAGGGTTGTGAGATCGAGCCCCACATTGGGCTCCATGCTCGGGGGGAGTCTGCTTAGGATTCTCTCCCCAACCCTCGCTCCATTGCCTCTCCCCCAGCATGCTCTCTCTTTCTAAAATAAATAAATAAATAATTTTTAAACAGATGCATAATTGAATATATGTATGGAATGGAGAAAGACAATCTTAAGAATTGAAATCAGATGTAGGAAGATGCAACTAAAATAATGAGAAGAGTTAGAGAAAAAGGAGGGCTTTATCATTCATTTTATTGTCAGCATCTCTGGGTGAATTGTTAATTTTATTTTGGATACTATATTAGTTTTTCATTGCTACTGTAAAATATTGCCAAACTTGTTGGTTAAAAATAATGTAGATTTGCCATTTTATTTTTCTGAGTATCAAAAGTCCTAAATGGGTATCACTGGGCTCCAGTGAAAGCATTGGCAAGTCTAGGTTCTTTCCAGAGGTCCTAGGGGAGAATTTGTTTCTTTATTTTTCCAGTTTCTAAGGGCTGTACAGATTCTTTGGCTTATGGCCTCTGCCCTATTCAGAGACAGGAATTGCTAATTAGGTCTATTTTATGTAACATCTCTGATGCTGCTGCTGCCTCCCTCTGACTTATAAGGACTCATGATTACATTGGGTCCATCCAGATAATCAAGGATAATTTCCTTATTTTTACACCTGCTGATTAGCAACCTCAATTCCGTTTCCAACTTTAATTTCGTTTGCCATATAACATAATGGATTCACAGATTCCAGGATTAGGATGTGGATATGTTTGGGGAGTCATTATGCTGCCTAAAAGAGGCATATTATATATAAAGCTCTTCTATTAAATACATCATTAATTTAAACAATTTCTCATGGTGTAAATGATAACTAGAGTCAGGAGGGGAGAAATCATACAGGCAGGGTGTGAGGGATGAAAGTGATAAGTGTTACAATACCCAGACCTCTCTAATAAGCCTCATTGTTTTATATGAAGAAAGAAGGAAGGAAGGAAGGAAGAAAGGAAGGAAGGAAGGAAGGAAGGAAGGAAGGAAGGAAGGAAGGAAGGAAGGAAAGGAGGGAGGAAGGGAAAGGAAAGGAAGGGAAGGGAAGGGAAGGGAAGGGAAGGGAAGGGAAGGGAAGGAAAGGAAAGGAAAGGAAAGGAAAGAAATAAAGAAGGAATCAGGTGACTATCTCAGGGATAGATATATTCAATAATTTCCATATAAGTAGAATGTGAAGCTTTACAGCAACTTAAAAAGCAATTAAACATAAGAACATTATGGTCCCATTTCTAAAAAATGTACCTAAGACATAGCAGTACTATTAATAAATAAAATAACCTATAATAAAAAAAATAAAGCATTTCAAACTTATTGGATCTGTAAAACTTTGAAAACATTTTGCAAAATGATTCTATAGAATAAGTTCAAATAATTCCATACTTTATAATGATAGGCATTTAATTTTAGCACTCTTTGTAGAACTATAGACGTTGGAAAGTTAAAAAGTCTCTGTCTACATTCATTAATCATTATTTATTTATTTTAATTTCTAGCTCTACAAAGAGCATCATTTCAAATGCCAAGGCGTAGAACTCTGGGATGGGGAATGTATATGTTTATTTTTTTGTACTATGTGTTTTAATGGCATCATTTAAACTCTAATTATGCATGAAATTATATTGGATTTCTTGCTAAATGCAAAGAATGAAATGTTTTCATGATTCATTCTTTCTTTGGTAAACATTTCTAAAACTGTATTGCTGATACAGCTCATCAACTAAACCTTATGAGAAATGAAATGTATGGGAGGAAAACACTAATTAGGGAGATTTTCTTTCCCAAATATACATGTGGAACTCCTATTAATGTCAATCACAAGGAGATGTCTTTCTGCCGAACACCCCTAGGTAAGAACACTTCTTCCCTTGTCTTTCCAATTATAAACACAACCGCTTTTTAAAAATTGTTAACAAGATGCATTACATTCTAAATCTAAAACTTTGGTTTCCACAAAAAGTATATGATTTAAGCTGAAGTATATTCAAATGATATTTATATTATGAAATGCAGTTTTCAAAAGCAATTCTGAATTAATTTGCTTTATATTGGTTTTATATTCACTAAACAGCATCATTTCTATAACTGAACTTTCCATTGAATATTAGCTAAGATTTACCATTAGTTTCAGGGGAAAGTAGCATACTTGATTCTTTATATGTTATTTTTAAATGATTATGTTTGAACTGAATACAACAATGTAAACTACACAGGTGTTCTCCATAATCTATAAACACTGCGGTGCACTAATTTAATATATAATTTACTAAATATTTAGGGATTTCACCATGCTGTGGTAATGTGTAAAATCATTCTGAATACTACACAATATACGAACACATACTGTTACTCTTGCTCAGGACAAAAAAGAAAAAAGAGAACAAGAAAGAAGCAGTGTGTTCTACCAAAAATACACATAACTCTGCTTCTCAGCTAATCCTTAAAAGGTATGTAAAAAGAAAAAAGAAAAATTATATTAACAAAGATTAATTTCTCCACAGTTAGTAAAAATTACTTCCAATAATTCAGACTGCTTTGTATATTGCATGGTATTTTAGTCAGGGTTCCCCAGAGAAACAAACCTAATATATTATATCCTATCATATAGGCTGAGATCTGTGAAGCTATTCAACATAGTACATAAGAGCATTATGCAGATATTTTATTCTAATTCTTAGGAACTCTTGTTAATGCTTAACAAATTGGGTGTCTTATTTTTCAAAGAACTGGAACAAACAGTCCTTAAATTTGTATGGAAACAGAAAAGGCCCCGAATCTCCAAGGAACTGTTGAAAAGGAAAAACAAAGCTGGGGGCATCACAATGCCGGATTTCGAGCTGTACTACAAAGCTGTGATCACAAAGACAGCATGGTCCTGGCACAAAAACAGACACATAGACCAATGCAACAGAATAGAGACTCCAGAAATGGACCCTCGGCTCTTTGGGCAACTAATATTTGATAAAGCAGGAAAAAACATCCGGTGGGAAAAAGACAGTCTCTTCAATAAATGGTGTTGGGAAAATTGGACAGCTACATGCAAGAGAATGAAACTTGACCACTATCTCACACCATACACAAAAATAAACTCCAAATGGATGAAAGACCTCGATGTGAGACAGGAGTCCATCAAAATTCTAGAGGAGAACATAGGCAACAACCTCTACGACATCGGCCAAAGCAACCTTTTTCATGACACATCCCCAAAGGCAAGAGAAACAAAAGATAAAATGAATTTATGGGACTTCATCAAGATTAAAAGTTTCTGCACATTCAAGGAAACAGTCAGAAAAACTAAGAGGCAGCCCACGGAATGGGAGAATATATTTGCAAATGACACTACGGATAAAGGACTGGTATCCAAGATCTACAAAGAACTTCTCAAACTCAATACACGAGAAACAAATAAACAAATCAAAAAATGGGCAGAAGATATGAACAGACACTTTTCCAATGAAGACATACAAATGGCTAACAGACACATGAAAATATGTTCAAAATCATTAGCCATCAAGGAAATTCAAATCAAAACCACACTGAGATACCACCTTACGCCAGTTAGAATGGCAAAAATAGACAAGGCAAGAAACAACAATTGTTGGAGAGGATGTGGAGAAAGGGGATCCCTCCTACATTGTTGGTGGGAATGCAAAAAGTTAGTACAGCCACTCTGGAAAACAGTGTGGAGGCCCGCTAAAAAGTTAAAAATTGAGCTACCCTATGATCAGCCATTGCACTACTGGGTATGTTACCCCAAAAGATACAGAGCGTATAGTAGAAGAGAAGAGCATATGCACCCCAATGTTCATACGGCAAATGTCCACAATAGCTAAATTGTGGAAGGAGCCGAATGCCCTTCAATAGATGACTGGATTAAGAGATTGTCAATGTCCATACTACAATGGAATATTACTCAGCTATCAGAAGAACGAGTTCTCAACATTTGCTACAACATGGACGGCACTGGAGGAGATAATGCTAAGTGAAATAAGTCAAGCAGATAAAGAAAACTATCATATGATTTCTCTCATCTATGGAACATAAGAACTAGGATGATTGGTAGGGGAAGAAAGGGATAAAGAAAGGGGGGGTAATCAGAAGGGGGAATGAAACATGAGAGACTATGGACTATGAGAAACAAACTGAGGTCTTCAGAGAGGAGGGGTTGGGGGAATGGGATAGACCGGTGATGGGTAGTAAGGAGGGCACATATTGCATGGTGCACTGGGTGTTATACACAACTAATGAATCATCGAGCCTTACTTCGGAAACCGGGGATGTACTGTATGGTGACTAACATAATATAATAAAAAATCATTAAAAAAAAAAACAAAAAACAAATTGGGTGTCTTTATAGTAGACCTTTCAAAAAGTTTAAGTGGTTTAAAAAGTGATTGGATGGACTTTTGGTTTTAGTTCCAGTGTGTAAACATCTTGGCAGTTGACGTTCTCGTCTTCACAACAAGAAAAAATTTGGACAAACTGACCTATTAGATAACCGAATTTGCAGGGCAAAATATGACATCAAAATCTGGAGACAGGAAAATCCAGAGATTCATACCAAGATCTGCTTCCCTGGAGCACAAGCCGCTGGAGCAATATATTGGTAGGGACTTGTAAGTGGAAACTTAAACAAGTTGCTGGAGGTTTTGTGTGGACTAGCCTGAGAATTAGACATTTCAGGGACTGCGATCTTAGGAAATATCCTGTACTTTCATGGGTTTTATCTCCAGGAACCCCCTCAGGATCTCATGTTTAAGAGCCAGGAAAGATCCCTGGTGACTCTGGCAGGTTAGGGGAGGAGTAATCTTTCTACAATAGGACCAAAACCTACTCCACAACAAAAGGCTGCCTTCCAGAACCTTGACCTAGAGCTGTGGGGGGAGGGCATTTCTCTCATTTGGTTAAAAGTAAATGGAGAAAGAGTTAATATGTTAACACCAGCTGGAGTAATTTCAGAAAAAAGCTGACTTTAGAACAAGGAAAATTGCCAGAGATTAAAAAGTGTACTATGTAACCATAAGATTGTCAGTACTCCAAGAAGTTATACCAATGCTAACTCTGTATGCACCTAACAACAGAGGATCACAATATAGGAGGCAAAAACTGATAAAACTACAGGAAGAATAGATAAATATGCTATTATATTTGGAGACTTCAATACCTCCTGTAATTGGTAGATCAAGCAGGCCTAAAATCAGTAAGGTTATAGTTAACCTGAACAGCACTATCAGCCAACTTGATCTAACTGAAATTTATACAATATATTATCTAACAACAGCAGAATGTAAATTACTCCCAACCATACAGAGAATATTCACCAAGATAGAACTTATTTTGGCCATAACACCTTAACAAATTTGAAGAGGAAAAATTGTGCAAAATACTTTCTCAGATAACAACAGAATTGTCTAGAAGTCAACAGAAAGATAGATAGAAAACCCCAAAGTATTTGGCAATTAAACAACATGTTGCAAAATAATACATGGGCCAAAGAAAATGTCTGAGAAGAAATTTTAAATATTTTGAACTAAATTAAAATGTAAGGTACAACACTGTACCTGCAAAAGCAGGAATACAGTGCTGGGGAATTTATAATCTTAAATGCATATATTAGAAATGAGAAAGATCTAAAATCATTAACTTCCATGACACAAAGCTAAATCACTTTAGCTTCCATGACAAGAAATTAAAGACAGAAGAGAAACTTAAGCCAAAAACAAGTAGAAGAAAAGAAATAATAAAACTTAGAGCAGAAATCAATAAAAATGAAAACAGGAAAACAATAGAGAAAATCAACAAAACCAAATGCTGTTTGTTTAAAAAGATCAGTAAAACTGATAATCTTCTAGCCAAGCTATCCAACAAAGACACAACTGTCAATATCAGAAAAGAATGACCAGTCATCACTACTGATCCCACAAACAGAAAAGAACAATAATAAAGAAATGTAATGAATAATTCTATGCCCACAATTAAATAATTTAGATAAATTAGATAAAATGGAACATTTCCTTGAAGGACATAAACTACCAAAATCTCATACAAGGATGAATAAATTACCTCGATAGCCCTGTATTTATTAAAGATGTTTAATCAATAATTAACTTAAAAAGAACAGTAACTAACCTTTCAAAAATACTAATCAACTGGTCCATACAATTTCACTCGTGAGTTCATTGAAGAAAGAAATTATATCAATTCTCCACAAAATAGAAGCAGAGAGAACTCTTCCTAATAGACTACATGAGGCCAGCATTTCCTTAACACCAAAACCAGATAAAGACATTAGAAAATTGGAACGTTATAGAGCAATATCTTTCGTGAACATAAACTCAAAGATCCTCAACAAAATATTAGCATATTGAATTAAAAATTTACAAAGGGAAGTATACACAATGAACAAGAGGAATTTTATTCAAACTATACAAAGCTGGTTCAACATTCAAAAATCAATCAATGCAATCAACCACATGCACAGACTAAAGAAGAATCTACTGATCATATCAATGAACACAGACAAAGCATATGGCAAAACCTAACATCCATTCATGACTGAAATGCTCTTCAAACTAGGAAAGAAAGGGAACGTCCTCAATTTGCTACAAACAACTTCAAAACAAAACTATAGCTACTTCATAGGTAATTGTAAGAGATAGACAATTTCTCCTTAGAGCAGAAACAATTCAAATATGTCCCATCTCATCACTCCTACCAAATATCCTACTGGAACTCTTAACTGGTCCAATAGGACAAAAAAAAAAGAAAAGAAAAAAGAAAAAAGAAATGAAGTTGTACAGATTAGAAAAGAAGAAATAAAGTTATTTCTGTTTGCAGGTGACATAATTGCCTATCCAGAAAATCCAAAAGAATAAACAACAACAAAAGCTCTGGAAGTAATAAAGACATTACACAATACAGAGTTAATGTACAAAATCAACTGCTTTCCTATATACCGGCAATAACTAATTAGAATTTGAAAAAAAATACATCATTTATAGTAGCAGCCTGAAAAATGAAACAGGTATTAACCTCACAAGATATGTGTGGGATCTGTATATGAAAATCTGTAAAACACTGATGAAAAATTATCAAAGAAGGTCTAAATAAATCAAGAGATAGTCTTGTTCATCGATTGGAAGACTCAATATTGTTAAGTTGTCAATTATTCCTAAATGGTCAATTATCCCTATATGGGAAAAAAATCTTGGCACAGGCTTTATGTCTTTCACAAATATTAACTCAAAATGGATCATAGGCTTAGATGTAAAACGCACTACTATGAAAATTCTTTAAAAAATAAGAAAAAAATCTGCATTACCTTGAGTTTGGTCATAATTCCAACAACAGAATCCCTGAGGGAAATATCGATAGGTTGGATTTTATTAAAATTTTAAACTTTTACCCTGTAAAATCACTATTAAGAGAATGGAAAAACAAGCCACAAACTGAGAGAACATATTATAAAATAAACATCTAATAAAGGACATGTATCCGTAATATTCAGAAGACCCCAAATAATACTAACACAAGCGTCCTAATTACATTTACTCTCCTAAGATAAGATGCTAATAATTGAGGATACTGGATGTATAGTATATGAGGACACTGTACTATCTACACAATAACTCTGCAAATCTATACCTGTTTCTAATTTTTAAAAGTTTTTTTTTTTTTTTTTTTTTTTTTTTTTTTTTTTTTTTTTTTTTTTTTTTTTTTTACAAAAGACAGTAATTCAAGGGGCTGAAGGACAATTAAGACCAACCATTCTCTCCTAAATTCTCACCCATTATTGTGGCAAAATTGGAACATGCCACATAGCACAGATTGGAGAATGAGGATGGCATCACCCAAGCAGTCAAAGGAAGATGGAGCAAAAAACTATGTCATGATTGAACCACAGTTGCACTTCAAACACTTACATGAGTCTATGCAATGACACATAGCCATAAAATATCATGGCCATAGACATCCGATTGGTGAAGATTCTGGGTCTCTGAAATGAAGATTCTGAAGTTCAGAGTGGGGCAATCAAATTCAGAGCTTATCTCTGAATAAACGTGTTTTGTTTTAAGAAGGCCCCCTATTTTTTTTTTTTTTTTAAAGATTTTTTTATTTATTTATTCGACAGAGATAGAGACAGCCAGCGAGAGAGGGAACACAAGCAGGGGGAGTGGGAGAGGAAGAAGCAGGCTCATAGCGGAAGAGCCTGATGTGGGGCTCGATCCCACAACGCCGGGATCACGCCCTGAGCCGAAGGCAGACGCTTAACCGCTGTGCCACCCAGGCGCCCCAAGAAGGCCCCCTATTAACTGTAATATGTAAACACAAAAATAAACCGTGGATTAAGTAGAGAAAGAAAATTAGCCAGGAAGGGTACTTAATAAATATCGATTAAGTAAATCAACAGATACCTCGACTTGTGAATCTAGTTTGACAATACTATCCACAAATTTTTGAGAAAACATTAATGAGAAGTTGAAGTTGGAAGATTTTATATTTTAAATTATTTTCTTTAAGGTAGCACATTTGTAAATGGATAAGGGAACACTAAGCATAAGAAAAAAAAATAGGAGGCTTTTTGCACTCAAGAGAAATGAAGGCGAGTGATGATACTAAAAGCGGGGATGGGTAGGATGGGCAAGGAGAACAGAATGGGCAGCATTTGGTAACAGTAAATAGAGAGAGTACACGCCGAGAAAGATGGTGAAATTAACGAATCGATTTTCTACCCTTAACTGTTTTCTGACAGGACATCCATGTAGAAAGCCATGCTGGTGGATCATAACTCAGATATTTAAATTATGTTATGCTTTGGACTTAATGAGATTGGTCCACAGGGAAATTCGGAGGATCTTTATGTTGTGACACAGTGTTCATTAGCCAGGGTAATAGCTGATTTTAGAGATCATTTGTTTTCTGTGAAAAGGAAAAAATATATATACAATGTGTTTAAGTGGTTGTACTGATGCTCCGTTTTGACAATAATTACTACACAGTTGTGAAGGGAAATTGGTCATTTGCAACTTGTAACGACAAATCTTAATCCTGTAATAACTGCAAATGTACTCCATTACATGTGTAATTGGCAGTAATCTGTAGCCAAGCACTGGTCCAGAAAGACAACAGTTGAGGACAAAATTCTCATTTCCTAGATGCGTAGTGTTCCTTGAAATAAATAGCCTAATAACTCTAGTTATCGAGCTATACATTCTTTTATAACAATATTAATATGCATTTCTTTACAATGTCCACATTTGTATTCAACTATCTGAAAAGACTAGGCAGTTGGCTTAATGAAATTCTTGTTATTTATATTGAGGTGAAGGATATGCCCTGCTTTGTATCTGAGTTTGGTTCTACATCATCTCTTATTGCGCCGATGTTGTGCCTTTCAATCAGTGCCATGTACGAAGGCTTCATGGGTTTTAAACGCATTGCTCACAAAAAAGTGGTCTAGTAACACACAAACTGTTGCATACAGGTCAGTGTTATGACCAACTTCATGAACACTTAAGAAAATTAGTGCAGCAATGAGAAATACTCTCAAACAGGAAAATTAATGAATATTTCCAGCGGCTGCCATTTAGTCATGATTGGTCAGTTCCCTTTCTCTCAAAGCTAGCAAATCTAATATGCCCCAGATACCGTAGCACCAGAAATTTCATTATATATGGTTTTTTTGTTTTCCTTTAAAATGATAGATGCCAAGACACATTTTTATACTTTTATCTGCTTTTAAACTATTTTCACAATGATGAATTTGTATGTAGGCCTGTAAATGTACGTTAGAGAAGGTTAAAATTCCTTTGATTATGATCCTTAATAGGACCCCCTGCCTATTTACCCAGACACAATCACATTTATTATTTTGGTGGATATCTTTTCAGATTTCTTTCTAAAGTTTTAAGCACACACAGATACACACACACATATTTTCTAAAGTTTAAACATGTGGTGTGTATCTAAATAAAGTTTTAGGAAATATTTACAAAGTGTGTGTGTGTCATACTCTGGTAACACCTTTGTAATATACACTCTGGGAATAGAAGTGTTTATGTGCAAAAGAAATCTGTGTAGGAATGTCATTGCTGTATAATTTGTATTGGTTATTTAGCATTTATAATTTGGAAATAACCTTGATGTCTATGATTAAGGGACTGGCTAAAATATTCAAGTATTTATGGACATATCTATGCTATGAACTCATATGTGGAAATTAATATTTAACAATTATTCAATGAAAATAAAATTTGTGTAAATGTACTAACATGAAACACTATATGGATGCAAATTTTACTAAGGGATACCTGTGCATGATTGGATAAAGAGTTTGTATGGAGGCAATGGATGTACAGTGGGACATGAGGCTAGACCGGAAGCTCTGGTCAAATAATGACATGCTTAGTACTTTTGTTAAGCACTTCTGGACTCTCCTTTCCTGCTATTACATAATAATAAAGATAGAAATTAATATATAATTACAAGGTGAATGGAAGTTTATAAATTAATTTCAAATATATTATATAAATTGAATATCTCAGATATACTGTGAGTTTGGGATGACATGTAATTGATAAGACATTGATATCTATATCTAGCTATCTATAGATAGATATAGATAGCTAGATATAGATAGCTAGATATAGATAAAGATATAGATAAATCTTTAGTATCTTGAATTTAACATCTGGTTTCTGGACCAAGGCAGATCATTATCGTTTCAGCAGTAACCTCATCAGCTCCACATATGATGAAACATTCACAGTTCTGCAAATATGACAGGAGATTTAATAGTTGAGGGCAGGATGTGTTCTCATGATAGTTCAAATGATAGAGTGAAATATGATTAATTAGAACTTGTACTGGAAGTTTTAGGCCAAATAAATAAAGACTTCCAGTTATCTAGTTTAGTGAGTAAAGTGTTATTTGCAGATGACATGATCTGGTTGGAAGAAATTCCAAAGGAACACACACACACCTACTAAAACTAATAACTGAGTAAAGTAAAGTTACAGAAGAAATCATCTTCAGGGATTGGGGAAACCTCATTATTATCAAGATGGCAATTCTCAAATTGATCTATAGATTCAACATACTCTCTATGAAAATTCAACAGTTTTTGTAAATAATTGTCAAGCTCGTCCTAAAACGTATATAGTTATTCCAATAACTTATGATATCCAAAATTATTTGGAAAAATATCAAAGTTGAAGGATCTATATTACCCAATTTCAAAATTTACTATGAAGCTACAGTAACATCATAGTATAGTGTTTCTACAATGATAGGTATGTAGTCAGTGGAACAGAATTGACAATTGAGAAATGATTCCTTACATTTATTTTTTGACAATGGTGCCAAGACAATCTGGTGGAGAAAGGATAGGTGTTTTCTCTTAGATCTTTACCTCGCATACAAAAAAGTAACTCAAAATTGGTCATAGAATTAAGTATACGATCCAAAACTATACAACTTCTAGAAGAAAACAAGATAAAATCTTTGTGACCATGGATAACAATGAGTTCTTAAATACAACACCAGAGTCCAATCCAGGAAAAGAAAAAAAGAAAGATAAATCGTACTACCTTGAAATTAAAACCTTTGTACTTCAAAAGACACCATTAAGAAAACGAAGGTCCAAGAAACAGATTGGGAACAAATATTTGAAGATTGTGTATTTGATAGAGAACTTGTATTAATATATACAGAACTCTTACAACTCTATAATAAAAAATATCCTTATGAATTATTTGACAAAACATCTGTATAGATATATCACTAAGGAAAATATTCAAATGGCTGATATGCACGTAAGAACATGCTCAATATCATTAGTCATTAGGAAAATGCAAATTAAAATCATAACGAGATTCCACTTCCCACCCGCTATGGCTACAATCAAAGAGATGGGCAAAAGCAAGTGTTGGAAACGATGTGGAGAAACAGAAACACCCCTACATTGCTGGTGGGAATGTTAAATGGTACCAAACTTTGAAAAGTAGTTTGTCAGCTTCTTAAAGGGCTAACGATGAATTTAATTTACGGTTAAGCAATTCCACTCTTCTTTTTTAATTAATTAAAAAACCATTTTGAAAAACAATATAGGCAAATATTGTAATTGTCTTCCATACAGAAGAGCTGCCCTTCTCACCACCTTTCTTCCAATTATCGTTATTCAGAATGGATTTTCGCTTTCTGTTGCTGAAACAATTCTGAATTGGCACCTTTATTCATTGATTTTTCCAATTCTAGATAACAGTTAAACCTTTTTACTTATCTTCCCTAAATCTCCGTATTCAATTTGTCGTCCATGCCGTTGTTACATCATTTTTGATCTTTCGTTTCCTTTATCTGCCTTCTGACACAGCACTGTAGAAGTATTCATACTCTAGTCCCTTCTTCCACGTCTCCTATGGTTTTGTGCCTCCTGACTGGCAGCTACACCATGACTTTTACATTATCAAGATGCATCATGTTGATATTCTCGTTGGTAATTCTAGTTACATTTTTATTTTTTGTCATCACTTGATTCTAAAAATTATAAATCTTTAAGCAGAATTTGAGACTATGTAACTTATTTTATTGATTGATTGATCGATTGCTGTAAAATCAAACGTTCTATGATTACATTTCCTCCTCTGCTTTACCTGGGTATTAAAATCAAGGTATCTGTGCCTCTCAGTGAAAATTGTCCATACCATCAAAGTCACATGGATTTTTGTGACCCTCAGCTGCTCAAATTGTGTCCTTAAATAATTTGCTTCATATTTGAAATCTATAATTCTTGTAGATACTTTTTAAAAATTTTTCTTTGGCATATTTTTTTCCTTTTCCCCTTATTAATAAAGAATAGTGAATTTTCACATTATTTATAACTATTCAGCCTTCCAATAATATCAATAAATCAATGCTTCTCCCAAGGAATATTTCTTCTAGAATTCCTTGGACTACAGCTCCAAAACAGAACACTTGTTCTACAGGCTTCTTTTAGCTCTGCCATTCTGAGATGTTCTCCGGGTTTAGAGTCTCTGTTTCCTGAGCCCCAAGACCTCCTCATTCTGAGATTTCTTCATTTATTGCAGGTTCTCCTCAAGCAACTTTCACAGCAAATTGCCTGGGAGGAAAAAAATCTTAGTAATCGAATATTTGAAAGTGTATTTATTTTCTTTCACTTAGTAGAAGTATTTCTGAATATGCAATTCTAGGTTCTAAAAATGTCCCTTCAGATATTTGAAGCACTTGTCTGACATCTTTTAGAGTTTCATGATGCTAATTAGAAGGTGCATGCAATCTGTTCATAGTCTCTTTGAAGGTAATCTCTTTTCTTTCTTCCTCCATGGTATTATGATTTTATCTTATTCTTAAGGCATAGAAATTTTACAAGCATGTGTCTAGAAAGAAGGTTTTTTTTTTTTTTTAACTTATCATTAATTTCTTAAGCTCAGGTAAACTTCCTTCTTAGAATTTTCTTTTGTTTTCTTTACTTCATCCCACGAAACATCCACCCAATATTTCTAATCCTGTTTTCAGAAGTTCTGTTAGAATAATACTGGACTTTTAGGAGTGATCTAGCATTTCTCATATTTCTTGCTGCTAGCTCTCTTAAACTCCAAATCTAACTTATTACCCTATTCTCAGCCGATTACCTTGCATGCTATTTCATTGAATACAGCGAAGCAATCAGAAAAAAAAAAAAAAATTCCACAAACTGCTACCTCTAGTTCTACCCATTTATTAGCACACACCATTGGCTTCTCTCCTACTATAATGCTTAAGTCTCTGTACTTCTATTCAAAGTCATGACCTTGTGCATTATATCCCCTACCTTCTCTTCAAACACTGTAGTGGTTTTCATTGCTTCCTGCCTTGATTTCCTTCCAAGGCTGGAGCACTTTTTCCTTAGTTGCTGGAAATCTTGATGGCTGACTTGCCTCATTTATGTCCCTGTCCAGAGTTTACCTTCTGATGAAGAGAGCTGTCTTATCCAAAGCTGTGCCCCCTTTCCAGAGCAACCAGCTTCCAGTGACTAGCCAATAAAGGGTACAAAAGTCTGGCTCTCACTTGGATTTAGCATAGATTCAAAAATCCTTTTTGGATTGGTCTTGCCCAGTCCTGCATCTTTTGCTCTCTTATAGACAGGGCTGGCTATGTGATTTTCAGAGCCCAGTGCAATTTAACATTGTAGAGCCCTTTGTTCAAAAATGATTGACAATTTCAAAATGGTGACAGTAGAGCATGAAACTAAGAGTGGGTTCCTTTTGAACATGAGGCTCTGTATAATTGCACACAGGTCACCTTCGTGTGAAGCCCACTCTGCCCGCAGGCCTTAATCCTGAGCACACTCTCCAATAAATAAAAAATAAATATGGATAAAAATATATATTTCAGTGTGTGTTTCTCAGAGACACCAATGTGCAATAGGTACATACCTCCAATATTTGTCTTTAATATCTCCTTCCTATCAAAACTGTTCTTTCCTATTTACTGCCTTTTTATTTTTTTAGAGAGGGAAAGAGAGAAGCAGTGGGAGTGGGGCAAAGGGAGAGGGAGAAAGAGAATCTTAAGCAAACTCTACACCCAGCGCAGAGCCTGATGCAGGGCTCAATCTCACAATCCTGAGATCATGACCTGAGGTGAAATTGAGAGTCAGACACTTAACCAACTGAGCCACCCAGATGCCCCTACTGCATTATTTTTATGAGAAAAAAGCTGCCCTTTTTATCAAACTAAAAACAAAGAAAACTCATCAAAGCAGTTGTTATACTTATGTCTATAATTCTCCTATTCTTTATAATTACTTCAGTTAGTTTTTTTTTCTCCACCATTAACCAAAATGGCTCTTCTCAAGGTCACTGATGCTGTGAAAGGTCATCTGGTGTCAACCTTCAGTTTCCATTTTCTTTTGCTTAACAGTAACATATGGCATATTTGATCAATTTCTTCTCCTTGGAAGACTTTACTTTTTCTTATTTCCAGCACCACATTCAAGCTATTTTCTCCTAACTTTTTGGTGCACTTGTTTTTAGCCTCTTTTCACTGTTCTGTATAATGTTCTGTACTTCTAAATGTTTGAGTGGCTCAGGGCTCGGTCTTGGATTTCTTCTTTCATATTTACATCATTCCCTTTGTGAACATCCAATTCTGTGATTGAAGTAACTTTCATAATTTAAAAAAGGGTCCCTAATTTAAACCTCCAGCAGGAACTCTCCTTTTAATTCTTGTTACTACTATACATTAATCATAAATTCTGCTGTTTTTCTGAATAAGGTAGTCATAACATCTAGAAGTAATGATATTTTTTCTTTTCTTTTGATGCTTATAGCTATTTTTTCCCTCAGAACATTGGCCAAAACCATAAATGATATGTTAAATGTTGTAATAGCCGATATCTTTCTCTTATTTCTGATTTTGAAGAGAATGCTTCCAAACTTTCTCCATTAAGTATAATGAATTAGCTTCTGTTTGGTAGAGAATAGTGAAAACTTAAAGAACAGAAATGAAAGGAATTAAAATAGGTTATTAGGAAAATATGTATCAGATATCATAAGTAAAATGAAAATGTAAGAGACCATTGGCCACAATGAGTTGTCAAGAATTGGCTGTAGACCTGATGGAGCATATAACTAATAGGCTTTGCTAATGAAACAGTGGCACAGAGTAAGGGAAAGGGGGGAAGACAAAGATAACTTCAAAGTTCATTGCCTTAAGAACTGTAAGGATGGAACAGTCATTTACTAATATAAGGACTATAGGTTGACCATGTTTGCAATGGGGAATATTAGGGAGCATAGTATTAAAGTTGGTATTTTTGAGATGTTAAGTATTTACCCTTGTGGAAATGATGAGTAAGAAGTGGGACACATCATTTTGGCATCTGTCCCATCTGTTTCTTGGACTGGTTTGAAGCACCTGCAGAGTGAAGGGTTAGAAGTAGAATCTGATAGAAGTATTTTTTTCAAGAGGGAATTCAACCTTAGAGAAGATGAGAAAAGAAGGAAATTAACCCTATTGAAAGGCAAAACAAAGCTGTAGGGGAAAAAATGTGTGGTATTGGCATAAGAAAAGATAACTCAGTAGAACAAGATAGAGTGGGGACAGACAGGGTAACAAGCATATGAAGAGACACACGAACTCATTAGTAATTAATGGCATGAAAATTGTCACTGTACACCTGTTAAACTGTTAATAATTAGAAATCTAGACAATGTTAGGTGCCAAAGGAAGTACATACATATCTTTGACTTTTCCCAGGGAGAGTCTCATACATCCGTAAGAAGAGACCTGAACAAGGATGTGGGGAGTAGTAGGCAAGTTGACTGTCCATCAGTGGGATTGTATAGAGGGGGACACTTCCATGTCTCACATAGGCAGTATTCACAAGCCCAACCACCGTTTGACCAAAGCCTTAGCAGTGTCCCTCGATCTTCCCCAGAACGTACAGAGGTAGGCAGTTGTGTGCAATTGCCATAAGGCCCTTGTACATGCCAGAGAAGTACCTTATTTTGCAGAAGGCACAGTCTCTTATGCATCACCCTGGTTCTAATGATGCATAGGGTATGATCCCTTGCCACTGACCCTTCGGTACATCTGTAGACTATAACATCACCTAACTATGGTCAAGAATTTGATCTTCCATGACCCGGTGACCCACTGCTTATCATCTAGCGTCTGGCCCTTCTACTTTAGTGACATCTGTGGGCCACAAATAACTTACACCCTGTTGATCTTGCTTATGCTGTGTGTGTATTTGGGCTTATTGTGTCCTCTCCTTGCTGAACAAATCTATGGCACGCTTGCAGGCTCTCCAAATGACTGTAGTAGTTAGTTAGGGACTGTTTGATTTCTTGAAAGTGGTGAACCAGTGAAAAATGGTGGATGCATATAAAAAAGTCATACAAAGCAGTTAGAAGCAATTTGTTAGATATATATATAAAAAGCATGAATGGATTTTGAAATGCAGAGTCTCAGGTAAAAATAAGCAAAAAATAAAACGAAATCAAAGCAGAATAATATTTTCTTGAATGAATATATATATATATATATATATATATATATATAAGAAAATATTATTCTGCTTTGATTTCGTTTTATTTTTTGCTTATTTTTACCTGAGACTCTGCATTTCAAAATCCATTCATGCTTTTTATATATGTATATTCAGTAGTAATTAAATAAAATAAGAGAGGAACCCAGCATGGCTTCTGATAATAGTGCACATAGCTTTGGAATTTGATTAACTATCCTCTGTATCTAAAATTAACAGAGCCAAAACAAAGTACCAACAATGACAACAACAAAAATTGAACAATTGCTGTCCCTAAGATCAGGGCCTAGAGCATGAAATAAATATGGTTACTAGACAGAAAGTCTTTGCAGTGCTTCCTTTAGGGAAAATAAAATCAATTTCTAGTGTTATACTCAGTAGGCAGGCATTTATCCACAACCCCAAGCATTAAAGTTGTTAGAAATGAGATATTTTAGTTTATGGGTTGAGTTACCCTGTAGGTTAATAGACAGGTTAGTTGACTACTGGGATCTCTGGTGACCAATTATTCTTTGGAGAGAAGATTTTGTGTCTTTTTAAAACCTTGAAATACAATTCTTATGCTATTCTCATCTTCCTTTACCACTGGGTTATTTACCTACATGAGAGCCTACATGGAGGGATTCTAATGTGATTAACCCTTCTAAAAAAGCTATTCTTGGTTAAGTTCAGTCTGAATTTCTGTCTTGGACTATGCTGTATATTAGTTGGAATTTAACAGCTACAGGAGATCAAAAACCCAAATTTAATATGTGTAAGCAGAACCTACTGGTAGCACAACCAGAAGGATTAGAAAAGATTTAATTTATTCATCTAGGGGAAGATTGACATAAAAAGACTTTAAGAAACTTAAGCAATAAAAGTACTGTGTTTTTGTGAAAGAAATGAAAGATTTTCTTTTAAAAGATGAGGTTTAAGTGCTGAGGCTGGCATGCAGAAGTTGTTTCGATTGGTCTGAATTCGAGCAAATAGATTTCAACTCTTAGAATTTTAGTTTCCTCAACTTTGAGAGAAGGATAATAACATAGGAATCACATGGCTGTTCTAAACCTTAAATGAGAAAACACATGTTAAAGATTTTTTTCATGAACTAGAAAAATTTTACAGATTCCATATTTTATATATAATATTTGAAGATACGTTTTACATGTGTGTATATATAGTCTAGCAATGAAATAAAAATAAGCACTTTGAAAGAACAGTGCATTTTTCATAAAACCAAATTCTGATATAGGCTAAATACAGACAAATGTGCAGAGCCCTGGGTGAGTAGTATTTTGTCTTGACGCAGAAAGTACACTTGGGCAAATAAGCAGGAAGTGATTTTCTATTGTGTGAAAGTTTCAGTAAGTGCAGGATTTAATTTTGTTTATCTTCCCTTATAAGATTTCAAAGGACAAAGGATGTATGGGATAAAGTGGTATGGCTCCTGTCAGCACACATAAGCAAGGCTGTTTAAGAAAAAAAAAATTTTTTTTTAATTAAAAAAATAAAAAGGAGTGTCTAGTCATTGAATTGTCGTGTAAAATACAAATGGTATTGGAGCTGCTCTTCTGGATTAAAGACATGCAGTCATTGAAGTTATCTCTAATGGAAACGAAGTCTTCCTTTTCCCTTGTACCACTTCTAAGTGTATAGATCTGTCCTGGTAGTTTATTTCCATTCAATCTGTTTTCTTTCTTTTTTTCACCCTCTTTATACATCCATAGAAAACAAAAGTAAAATCCTCCCTACCCGTCATTTAAACAGATCGATCTAAGAGTCCACTATATATGCCACATAAAGCATTTAAAATGGCAAAAACAAAACAAAACAAAAAAAAACCTTTTGTAGTGTTGGAGTGTGTGTGTGTGTGTGTGTGTGTGTGTGTGTGTGTACTTAGGCTAAGTGTTTGAAACACACTTTGTGCTTTCCAGATCTCACATGAGCCACTTGAGAAACTCCTGATCCAGTCCTAAGGTCAGAAATGCCAAAAATGTTGGGGGAGGGGAAGCAGAAGATTCCGCAAAGAAAAACAATTTGATGGGTGAGGGGAGATTCCAAATAAGAAAGACCAAGTTCCTTAGCAAAAGCAAGAGGGGCGCCAAGGGGGAGAAACAGTTTTAGAGCCCACTTAATAGGGGAGAACAACGATCCACTTACAAAATATTGACTAGGAACCCCAAATCAGACTACTCAAAATCAAATATATTAATTTAACAGAATTTTGAACCATGGTTTTTTTATGTTTAGATTTTGCCTTTCTCTTTATTCCCATGCTGTGCTATCACAGCTATTAGTATTTACAAACCATAATAAATCCATAAATTACTGAAGTCTGACTTACAGTATAAGAAATATTTTAATTTTAGATGTGTCATCTTTTAGAAGAAGAAGGTGGGGTGGAATGGCATCTGCCTACATTTGTCTCCTGGACTAGCTCTTATTGCCGTCAGAGTGCGAGGGATTAGAGACAGAATCTGATGGAACTGTAGGCACTTCTAGTCACTCTGGGCCACAATGCATCTCTTTAGGAGGATCTGGTGGCCATGGCTGTGGGGAGGAGCTCTCTGCTCCCCAGGAAACCTTGTTCTTGTGCTCTGAATGTTCAAGCCTGCACACCTCCAGATGTGGCATGGTTGTCTAGAATGCTGGCATTCTTGTAAGGAATCGTAGCACAAGTAAAGCTTCTCTAAGGACTTTATCGGTCAACTTGCAGAAGAGGAAGTCTGTCTAGGCAGCAGCCTAGCTTGAAGAACATGTGAGCATTTATTTGAGAGGACTAAAATTGCAAATTCAATTCCCCTGCACTATAATATCAAGCTTTCAAGGTATTTCTTCTGCATTTTTTAACATGTAAGTCATGCCTGAGCGTACGGCAAGTGCTTTTATCTGGGAGCACTTCTGCAGCAGCAAACTTCCCTAATGCTCATAGTGCTAACGTTCCGTGCCCAGCCGGCCATCCTGAAGCCTGCAGACGGCACCGCCACGCCACAGCCAAGATGTTGCTCACAAACTTCTCCTAGTCTTGATGGAAAGATTATTAATTCCATCTCCCCCCACTCCCCCACTGCATACCAATAGTCATTTCATTTGATTGCCATTGTGGCCTTCCGGTCCCCTCACCATGTTATTTACTCGGATCTCAGTTGTTTGTCTGGTCATTCTTTCCACTTTTATATCTTCTAGTAAAGTCATGTTAAATGTCGTTTGCTAAGAGTTCACCTTAGCCTTTATATAGCTGTAGATTTTAAGAATTTTTTAGTATAATTGTCATAGGATTCTGGGGGTAGCTATAAGCTTCTCTCACCAAATATCGGCCAACCCTTGAGTGGAGAGGGGCAGGATATTGTGGTCTCTGCCTAGGTCAGGTTTCATCTTAACTTCCTTTTCTGGTTCTGTATGCTAGGGCAGCACTATTTCTGGATCCTGTGATTGTACAAATGAGAGCAGTTACTTCCCAGTATCAATAGTTTACTGACCATCATGCATTGTCAGTGTAGACATAGAGAAATTTCTGCTCTGGTCAGGGAGAAACAATATATACAATATTCTGAAAAATGTGAAAGCTCTTCTCTCCTTTCTATATATCAAGTTTCACCCAATTGATTCTTACCTCTTAAGTTGTCCCTGAGATGACATCACACTTTCTTCCAGTTTCTTCTATCTCTTTGTTTCAGCTCTTCTTTTATCCATCTTCATTCCTAGTTGCAAAGATAGCCTGTCCTTTGTGCCATTCAAGAGCTTATTCTCTATCGATCTTATGATGATTGCACTGGACTTACAGAGGTTACCTCTTCCAGGTGATACACTTCATTTGAGTTAAAGTAGTAGAGTGACACCAAAACTGCGGATGAGATATTTGGGGGACAGTCTCACAATTTATTACCTATAAGAAAGGCCCCGTGCATAGGAATATTGTGGAGAAGGGAGGGAAGTGATGAAGGGGTAATGTGGAAGCTGTGGAAAGGAAGGAGGGGCAGAAGAAGGGAGACAGGCTGGTTTCTGTGATTGGTAAAGGTGGGTCCCAACAGTAATCAGAGCTTATGTATAGATTTATGTATATAAATGGAGAAGGGACAGGAAGGGTTCTATAGACACTAGCTTTGCCTTTGGCATTCTCCTTCCATTGTATTTTTTTCAGCCTATCTGAGAATTTTGACTAACTGCCTATCGCATACTCAAAAATGAACACTATAAAAAATGAAGTTAGTAAAATTTATGGATAAAGTATATTCAACAGATATTGTAATTCTGCTTGTTCCCAATTCACTCTTAAAAACTATTCAGAAAATTCCTGAATAATATGCATTACATGATAAATTATTTCTCAACAGTGAGATTGCCCACATTATGTGTTTATTGCCTTTTATTTTTATTGTTGAGTTGGATAGGATTCAGATATTCAATTATAAAGATTAAGTTGGAAATGTTAATTTTTAATTTAATAGTCTATGAGGCAGATATTAATATTGGTATAGCTTCTTGTTTTACTTTGTTCAAGATCTGATACATTTAGATTAATGATTTTTAAGACATCAGTCAGCATGCATTTATTTTGTTGAGTTCTGTTATAAAGTTTTTGTTTTTGTTTTCAGACAGGATAGTCTTAGACATTGTATATTCTAATATTATCTATTCATTTAGGGATTTTTATTTGGTTGCAAATATTAATTTTGAAACGAACACAAAATGCATAGTTTTTATTCATGTATATTGTTAATACTAGAACATCAACCTTATAATGTAATAATTATTGAGCAAATCAAAAATCAAAAAGCAAGATGTAGAAATTCATCTTTTAATATTGAATTTACTAAAGTACAATGTATAAATAATCATCCAAATGTGATCTTACCTTTTTTAAAAAAAAAATTCTCTTGGGCTTAATATATTAAACTTACTTTTAATTTCTACAAATTGAAGCTTTAACATCTATAAAATAGCTTTTCCCAAGTAAATCCTGGTTCACCCAGAACAGCTGGAGACTTTAGATAGTCCCAAACAACAAGCTCTAATGGTTATAGTGAACATGAAGCTTCCAGGGATGACGCTTTCAAGCACAGCTAGCCAGTCCTAAACTCCCTTACCCTTTCTCACCCTTCCTTCCTGTGGAGATCACAAAAAAGGGGCTTGCCCATAACTTCATTCTGTCTGCATCATGACTGATCACATGCTTTTCTGAGTGGCCCTACATGGCATACTGTGCTCTCCCCGGAGAAACTGTGAGTATAATAAAACGGTAAAACTCTTCATTTTCTCCATCTTGATCTGCATCTGGCCTCACTATCTCTCACTCGAGTAATATGGTTCAAACATTTAAACACAGGATCTACCTATCATTTGGAAAGGCATTTAAATGTCCACATATAAAATAAAATTAAAATTAAATGAATGATATATGGAATTATACTTTTCTGAAAAGATAATGAAAATTGCTTGCCCTTTCTGTGGAGTAAATTAGGAGAATCTAATAAAAAACAAGTGGCGTTCAAAATGATTTTTTCTGCTGGCAATGACCTCTGTGTGTACTACTTCCTGTGGAGCTTATGAGGCATAGTAATAGGAAGGAAAAAAATTGTGATAATTATGAGATTTATTTCTTTACAATTTAAACAATGAGAACAAATTATACTTGCTAAATTCCAGGAAAGAACAAATTAAAAGGGAAGACTGCACTGAGAAAAGCCACAAGGGCATTTTAGGTGGTAGTGCTATTACTTTAATCAAATTGACACTGTATGCTTAGTCTGTCTCCACTGGTAATATATAACTGTGCTGATCCTTGTATTGTAATAAATTTATTGGTATTAAGAAATTATTGAAAATAAAAAATAATTAAAATGGTAAATCTACATCTGTTATTATAACTCAGCTTAGAAAATTGTGAAAGCCTACCATATTAAATTGGATAGTGGCACACAATGGAATATTGTCCAGGACAATTTTTAAGGAACAAGGTGGGATTAACTGGCATGAATATCCTATAATTTTTAATTAATTGACAACTTTGCATAAGAGTTTAAAAAGAATGTCAGTGCACAAATTCTTCTTGTGTCTCAAAATTTTGAGCTACAAGGCAGTAGGTCAGGATTAAGGACTGTATTATTCTAAAGAACCACCTCATGACATCTTGATGAAGACCCCATGTAGATATTAAAGTTGAGAAGATCCTCACGACATCTCATTCCTACTTTTAAAGCCATTTTTGTTTTTTTAAATAATTTCTATTAGAATGCATTTATTTTTAATATATATTACATTTACTTCTCCATATGATCATAACTTACACAGGAAACTAATTCTCTGTGCTCCCTTGTGTTCATATTTGCCTTTGCTTTTAATTTAAGTTATAATTAATATACACTAAAGTTTGTAATTTTTAGTATACAGCTCTGCAAAATTTAACAAGATTTACTGTAGAACCACTGCCGTAATCAAGATATAGAACAGTTCCATCAGTACCAAAAATTCCCCTTTGGCTCTTCGTTGTCAATTTCTTCTGCCTACTCTTAAACCTAGAAATTACTTATCTGCTTTCAGTACTTCTATTTGACCTCATACAGAATGTCATATAATCAGAGTCACACAGTCTGTAGCCTTTGACTCTCACCTTGTAAATTTAGTATTTCATTTGAGATTTATAGTAACCTATATAATGGTCCTCCAAAGATATCTACACTCATTCCTGGAACCTGTGATTATGTGATCTTACATGGCAGAAGAGACTCTATGGTTGGAAGTAATGTTGCTAATCTGTTGACCTTAATTTTGATGAAGTCCAATTTATTATTTTTTTCTGTCATGTACCGTATTTTTAGAGTCATACCAAAGAGATCTTAGCTTAACCCAAAGTCACAAAGATATTGTCCTGTATTCTTCAAACTTTATGGTATGTTACATTTAGGCCTATGATTAATTTCTGAATTAATTTTTAATATGATGCAAGATATGGATGAGGTTTTGTTGTTGTTGTTGTTTTAGTGCGGAATTCTATTAATACCAAAACATTTGGCTGAAAAACAACCTCTCTGGATGAGAGTGATATCACGTCATCCATGGATACAAATACGTAACACTCACATCAGTGTAAATAACCCAGAAAATGACCCAAAGATTAGCAGAACAGACTCTTCACAAATAAATGTAGAGGAGAGGCCACTTCGAAGAGGATAGGAAGGGCAGAGATGCAGCCAGGAGCTAAAAAGCCCCATGGAACTGTCTGCAATAGGAAGGCACCCTGCAGGCATGAAGAAGGGAGAGAAACAGACCATCATACCAGGGATCCCACACAGGGAAGATGGATCCACATAACATTTGGCTTTGAAAAGCAGGGGTGCTGAATTTCTTGAGTTCTTACAATCAATGGGACTTAACACCTGGAACTTTTAACCAGGCTCAGCTCTGGGAGAGACAGAAAGAGGAGAGGAAACTGAGTCCCCACCCTTAAAGAACCAACATAACAAACAGCCCCTTGGAGATACAACATAAAAGCAGCAGTTGAAAAACACCTTGGGTATATGGGAGGTAAATTTGTTTACTAATCTCAGAGCTTGTGCTGGAGGGGCAGGGATCCTTGGGCAACTTCTCCAGGAACAAAGGAGCTGGTGGGCATCATTTCCCTCCCCCACCCTCCATCCTAGACACAGAGACACTTGCAGGAACCAATGTGCCCCTGAAATTCACTACCTAACTTGCTAACAGTGCACTGCACTCCCATGTTCCCCTGAAGACATGCTCCCTCCAGCCAAACCTCTTCAAGTCTCCTCCCACAGCAGACCCACAGAAACCTTGCTAACATTGCCCATGCTGCCCCTGCATTCTCCTATGGTTCTGCCCCCTCCAGTACACTCTTGGTCAGAGCCCAGGCAAAAAGGTGTCACAAGCCTGGCATGTGTAAGCAGCCAGCCTGGCAGGGGCCAGCACCACTCCGAAGTGACTCCTGCCCTGGGGAGAGGGAAAGATAACCAAACACACTAGTCTGACTGTGGCTCCAGCAGTGGGCTGGGGGCAGACATCTGGTTTGACTGTAGGTCCGGCCCACCAAAGAAAGTTTCCCAGGGGATAAAACAGGGAAAGCACCCTACAGCTCAGGGCTACTGCATCTCTGGCAAACACCTGTTGTGACTTGATTCAAACCCAGTGCAGGCCCAGACTAGCCCACTAAAAACACAGGAACAAAACCCTGCCCACAACAGGCAAAGAGAGCCACTGAAGATGACTGGAGTGAAGGTAAATGCAGCTCAGCCACAGCCGCCGGTCACATGCAACACACAGGGGAGACACTCCAGAAGCGCCAGGTTCTGATGAACAGGGGACGTTACACTGCAGTGATATAGCACAACAGGACCTCTTCTTCATAAGGCTGCTACCTTTAAGAACAGGATGTGTAGCCGACTTTCCTAACACATAGAAACGGACACCAAGAGTCAGACAAAATGAGGAGATGGAGGAATATGTCCCAAATGAAAGAACAGGACAATAGCACAGAAGGAGACCTAAATGAAACAGAGATAAGTAATATGTCTGATAAAGAATTTAAGGTAATAGACTTACTGGACTTAAGATACACACTGGACTTATAAATAGGGGAGAACCTCAGTGAGACCCCTAACAAAGAGATAGAAAACATAAAAAAAAAACAAAAAACAAAAAACCCAAAACCAACCAGAGATTAAGATCTCAACAACTAAAATTAATAATACACGAATGGAATAAACAGTAGACTGGAAGAAGCAGAAGAACAGGTCAGCAACCTGGAGGACAGAGTAATGGAAAGCAATCAAGCTGAATAGGAGAGAGGAAAAACAAAAAGAAAAAACAATTAAAAATGAAAATAGACTTGGGGAACTCAGCAACACCATCAAACCTAATAACGCTTACATTACAGGGATCCCAGAAAGAGAAGAGAGACAAAAGAAGGCAGAAAATTTATTTGAAGAAATAATAGCTAAAAACTTCCTGAATCTAGAGAATGAAACAGAAATCCAGATTCAGGAGGCACAGAGAGCCTCCAACAAAATCAACTCAATGTGGTCCACACCAAGACACAAAGTAATTAAAAAAAAGTGATAAAGAATTTTAAAAGCAGCAAGAGAAAACAGTTACATGCAAAGGAAACCCCATAAGGCTGTCAACAGATTTTTTTCAGCTGGAACTTTGAAGGTCAGAAAATAGTGGCATGATATATTCAAAGTGCTGAAAGGAAAAAACCTATAGTCAAAAATACTGTATCTGGCAAGGCTATCATTCATTTTAGGAAGACAGATAAAGAACTTTCCAGACAAAGAACAGTTAAAGAAATTCATGACTACTAAACCAGCCCTACAAGAAATGATAAAGGGGACACTTTGAAAAGGAAAGACCATAAATAGGAGTAAGAAAAGTAAGAAGCGCAAAAACAGGAAAAGTAGGTACATCTATAAAAATCAGTCAAGAAATTCCCAAAATAAAAGAATGTGAAGTATGATACCATATACCTAAAATGTGGGGGGTGGGGTGGGATAGGTGTAAAGAATGGGTTCAAACTTAAGTGATCATCAACTTAACATAGACTGTTATATGCAGAAGATGTCATATACAAACCTAATGGTAAACACAGGTCAAAAACCAGTAATGGATATACAAAAAACAGAGAAAGTAATGCAAGTATATCACCAAAAATCCAACAAACCAAGAGACAAGTGAGCAGGAGAAGAAAGGAACAGACAAGAACTACAAAAACAAACAAAACAAGTAACAAAAGGGCAATAAATACATACCTATCAATAATTACTTTAAATGCAGATGGACTAAATGCTCCATTCAAAAGACATAGGGTGATAGAATGCATAAAACAAAACAAAACAAAACAAAATAAAACCCCAAGTCACATCTGTGTGCTGCTTACAAGAGACTCAGTTCAAAATGGATTAAAGACCTAAATGTGAGACCTAAAACCATAAAAATCCTAGGAGAGAGCACAGATAGTAATTTCTCTGACATTGGCCATCGCAATATTTTTCTGGATAGGTCCCCTGAGGCAAGGGTAACAAAAGCAAAAATAAACTACTGAGAATACATCAAAATAAAAAGCTTCTGCACAGCAAAGGAAACAGCCAAGAAAAGTAAAAGAAAGCCTACTGAATGGGAGAAGATTTTTGCAGATGATATATCTGACATATTTGTTAGAATGCAAAGTACATAAATAACTTATAAAACTCAACACCAAAAATACAAATAATTCAATTAAAAATGAGCAGAAGGCATAAACAAACATTACTCCCAGAAGACACAGAGATGGCCAGCTGGCACATGAAATGATGCTCAACATCACTTATCATCAGGGAAATGCAAATCAAAACTACAATGAGATATCACCTCACACCTGTCAGAATGACTAAAATGGAAAACACAAGAAACAACAAGTGTTGGCAATGATGTGGAGAAAAAGGAACGCTTGTGCACTGTTGGTGGGTATGCAAGCTGTTGCAGCCACTGTGGAAAACAGTATGGAGGCTCCTCAAAAAATTAAAAATAGAACTACCATATGATCCAATAATTCCACTACTGGGTATTTACCCAAAGAATATGAAAACACTAATTCAAATAGATATCTGCACCCCAGTGCTTATTGCAGCATTATTTACAGTAGCCAAATTATGGATGCAGCCCAAGTGTCCACTAATAGATGAATGGATAAAGAAAAAGTGGAATATTATTCAGCCCTTAAAAAGAACGGTATCTTGCCATTACATATAGATGGATCTAGACAGTATAATGCTAAGTGAAATGAGTCAGTCAGAGAAAGACAAATACCATATGATTTTACTCATATGTGGAATTTAAGAAACAAAACAAATGAACAAAGGAAAAAAGAGACAAACCAAAAATAGATTCTCTTCTATAGAAAACAAACTGATGGTTACTAGAGGGGGTTTTGGGGTGGGAGGAGGATGGGTGAAATAAGTGAAGGGGATTAAGAGTATACTTGTCATGATGAACACAGAGTAATATCTAGAATTGTTGAATCACTATATTGTGCACCTGAAACTAATGTAACGCTGTATGTTAACTATATTGGAATTAAAAAAAAAAACCTTCCCTGCATTGAATTGCCTTTGAACTTCTGTCAGAAATTAATTGCTCTTACATATATGGGTGTATTTTGGACTTCCTATTCCATTGATTTATATGTCTACTTTGTTGCCAATATCATGTTGTCTTGATTATTATGGATTTGTAGTGTGTTTTTCAACTTCATTCTTTTCTCAAAATTATTTGACTTAGCTAGTTCTTTTATTTTTTCATATAAATTATTAAACCAACATTTATTTCTGCCAAAATCTTGCAATGATTTTGATTTGAGTTGCTTTGACCTTATACCAATTGGTATCTTTTTTTTTTAATTTGCATCTTTATACATTGTATCTCCCAGTCCTTAAACATGACACATCTTTCCATCTCTTCAAGTCTTCTTTGCTTTGTTTTCCATCAGTGTTTAATAGTTTTCTGCATGCAGTGCTTACATATATTTTTTGATGAATACCTAATATTTCATTTTTTGGTGCTATTGCAAATGGTTTTATTTTTAAAGTTGAATTTCCTCTTGTCCATTACTAGTATTTAGAGATATAATTGCATTTTTACATTCATATTGTACTGATATTGACCTTGTATCCTACAGCTTTGTTAAACTCACTTATTAGTTCTATTAGTTTTTCTGTAGGTACTTAGAAATTCTGTATGTAGACACTCTTGTGGTTTCCAAATAGAGTCAGTTTTCTTTCTTTCCTTCCAATCTTACATTGTTTATTTCTGTTTCTTGTATTATTGCCTCAGCTCAGTTAGTTTCATTCATGCACTGATAATCACTTTGCTAAAAAGGACCCCCTGAAGATCTCTGGGGCTCTCGTCCTGTGCAAGTCTTTCCTCTCTGGTGCCCTGCCCTGTGGATTATAGTTGTCTTGACCTCATCTAACCCTCAACTCAGGGATACTCTGGCTCTGCCTATGACACTGTTCCCCCTAGGCATTAAGCTAGGGACTTTCATGTTTCCCATCTCTTAAGGATCACTGCTGTGCTGCTTATTTAACTTATTTCCTCAATTTTTTTGTTATTTAAGGGTAGATGGTAAATATAATATCTGTTACTCCATCTTGGGTGAAGCAGAATTTCCCACCTCTTCTTATATTCTTGATATTGAATATGACCAATAAGTTGATAATGGCAATGATAAAAATAATGCATCTTCATATTTGTTACATGCCAGAAACATCAAGGAATTTCTGTGAGGATACATTCAGTACTATACTGAAGGAAAATGATGAAAGCCTAACTCAAAACTCACTTCTATGAGAAAATAGCATGGTGTAGTAATTAAGAGAAAAA
The DNA here is from genome assembly GCF_017311325.1 of Ursus maritimus. Classification (NCBI taxonomy): domain Eukaryota; kingdom Metazoa; phylum Chordata; class Mammalia; order Carnivora; family Ursidae; genus Ursus; species Ursus maritimus. The sequence goes on along the minus strand of NW_024423344.1, from coordinate 60,516,863 downwards.
AACTTGAAGGACCTGGTTTTAATTTGGGTTCTCTCAAAAGCAGTCCCTGAAGTATAAACCTCGGAGCTAGTAATTTATTTGAGAGTCAATCCCATGAAGTGGAGGAAAGGAGTGGCATGAATCAGACACAGAAGGAAGAAAACCCAAAATGAAACCTTACAGATTAACAATCAAAATCATTCCTTAAGGGATTGGAAACAGGGCATTAATAGATCAACTTCCTTTCCCTATTTGTTAAGAATTGCCCCCAGGAGTGTTAACTGCATTTTGAAGGGCTTAGCATCCTTCCTTAAATTTTAGAGAAAAATTCGAGGCAGAAGAATTGAGAGACACTGTGTAGGGATATGGGGTAGAGTTTCAAAACTCTTTCCTACAGTAACACTCAAATTTTAGTGATTCGGAGGGTTATGACATAGGACATAAAAAGAATTTGCTACAAATCTAAATCTCATCTACAGTTACAAATAATCCAGGGTTAAAGGTCAAATGGAAGATAGGCCACTTGAAACTGCTTTTGGCCTTGCAGATTAATTATTATAGCTACTTGACCTTGTGCTTGGGAGACCGAAAAACAAAGGTGAGGAAACCAACAGAAAAACAGGTTCATTAGACTTTACTATAAATTCTTCAATGACATTGAAAGAGCACTGAGGAGTAGACCAAACAGGACCACGTTTTCTTCCTGGAATGGAACTGGGGTCAAACACAAAACAAGAAACAGAATGATTCCTCAGTGCACAACATTTTGCCAAAAAAAGAGAGCTAGAGAAACATCGAATAACCTATAACTGGCAAAAATCAAGTTCTATTTACATCAACAAATGACAAAAGGCACTGGAGCTGTATTAGATGATTTCAAGCAGTAAAAGTTTTTATCTAATAATTCTATATGACTTAGTTATTTTTCATGTGCTGTGGTATACACACGTACTGTATTTGTGTACTCATGAGCAGTATAAGCTACACACACACACTTACAAATGGCTATTTTAATTTAACTATAAAACATAAATTTCAACACGGAAATGTAAAAGGTGTAATATAAAGCGATAATAATATATTATGGGTCTCAACTTCCACACTATATTAGAAAATACAAATTGGGAAGGATATATAATGAGGAATAAAATAGTGAATTCAAGGTAGTTGACAGAGATGAATAATTAATAAAAATACATAACATATGAATCACAAAAGTAAATATGCAAATGTAAAAACTCAGGAATGAGAAATTAAAAGGATGATGAAATGTATATCACACTGTTCCTGCATTAAAAACAACGCAGGAATGTTTAACATACAAGAGTAGAAGCAGATGAGCAAAATATTATGTGAACATATAGGGATCTTTTTCATTGATATGTTAAATTTCAGCTTAAAAATTGGCAGTCATAACTCATTCTGAACCAAAGAATTTAGCATTAAAACATGGAAATAATAATTGTCAGAAATAAAGGAGAAAATGAAAGAAACAAAACATAATCATAGACTTTAACATGCCAGTCTACCTCTGCAACATGTCAAATAATTAAAAATTAATTATATAATCACAAATAAAAATAGTACCCATGATCAAATAATAATAGACAACTATTTTTCTGTGCTTTCCATGTGCCAAATAATGTTTTGAGTAGGAAAGAAAATCTATCATTTGGCTATAGATTATAATTCTCTCATTATCATATTTTATCAGTTAGGGAATTTATGTCTTCCTTGTATATTCTACACGACAAAATCAACTTTTTTGGGAAGCATCTTTGAGCTTAAATATATTATTAAAGCTGAAAAACACAAGACATTTGTTTGAAGCGTGGGAAACAGTGAAGATAAATGGTATGGTAAGAAGAGTCAGTATTTTGATCGTGAGTCTTCCTAATGTTAAACAAAGGGAAAATATGATTTTTTAAAAAGCTAATATTTTGATGTTTATGAATGGCCAACCTTTTCTATTTATTATGCATTATACATTTAGTCCTCTCAGCAACTGTAAGAGATACGTATAATATTCCTATTTTACAGATGAAGAAACTGATGCACGAAGAGATTAATTTCATATAGCCAATTTCATATAGCTAACAAAGGGCAGCAGTAGACTTTAAACCCAGGCTCAGGACCCTTGGCATACACTCATAACAAATCCACTGGAATTAATACTTATCATTTAAATAATGTGATTTAAGGGGAAAAAAAGTCAAAATAAATTTATGCAAGTGTCAAAACCATAATTTAGCCAATCAATATACAGAAAATCAATTTTTCTGCCATGTTTTTGGAGGAAGTTATTAATTTGGGCTTTTAATTTTAAGAGGTTCGTTGATTTTCAAGGTTGTTTTTCATTAAGTTCATAATAAAATATATTGAGATATTTCTGCTTTCAAAATAATGTGTGTGCTTAGTGACAATTTACTTTTTTAATGCTATTAACCAAAATAAGATCTCTTGAATCTCATTGCCCCTTTGAGTGTGGCTGATGCTCTGGTTTCCCAAATATCTACTCCTCTGTAGGAATGAATCACTAACCAACCGTGACCACACTAACTTATTACTAACATATTACTGAAGACCCAATAATTGTGGGTCTGAATTAATACTCCTCCATATCTCTTTCTGGACTAGTTCATGTATTATAAATTTGTTCTACCTAAGATTCATTGAAAACTCTAAAAAGCAGAAGCATAATTTTATTTATTTATTTTTAAAGATTTATATATTTTAGAAAGAAAGAGAGTGCATGTGTGTGAGCAGGGGGAGGGGTAGACAGAGAGGGTGAGAGGAAATTCTCAAGCAGACTCCCCACTGAGTGTGGAACCCGAAGTGGGGCTGGATCCCAGGACCCTGAGATCATGACCTGAGCCAAACATCAAGAGTCGGCTGCTCAACCAACTGACCCACCTAGGTGCCCCAGAAGAAGCATATTTTAAAAACCAGATAGGAGATGGATGTTTACACTCAACAATATTTTCCAAAGTGGTGTCAATTCTGTCTCTGCCCAGGTTTTTAATCAGCATATTGCGGGCAATTTCAAGGAGTGCTAAAGCAGTATGGCCTGCTGAAGACTAATCAAAACTGGGTGTACCTTTCTTCTGGCAATTTAAAGGCTTTTGTATCCCTGTGAAAAAGATCCTGTGATCATATGGACAGCAGTTTCTTTGGTTATTTTAGGATTGTTTGTGCATCTCAATAAGGAGGAATGGTGTCAAGGGTTATACTTTTTGCTGGGTTGAGAATCCTTGAAAGATTACTTCATCCAACCTCAGATATTAGAGCATGATAATTACATCTTTTTATGATGTCTTCTCCAAGAAGACTCACTTGACCCTTTGGAATAATGTAAATAAAACTTCCTTGATCTTTAACAGTTAGACCAAATCCATTTCCCACTCATTCTGTACCATGGCCCCACATTTGACTTTCTTGTGGATTTAATGTCAGTGATGGACTGTTGGTTTTCTTACCTGATTCAAACAACTTTGGCAAAAGTTATATATTGGGAAGAGCTCAGGCTTGTCATCCCAGGAGACAGTCTCAGCTCTTTCAACTAAAATTAATTTGTCTAACAAGTTAATGGTTGTTTGCATTTAGATTGGAGTGATTGCTTGAAATGTGGTTCATAAGTAAAGAAGAATTCCTCTACCTCAGAAAATAATTGAAGAATTCTCATGGTTAAATTTTCTGTTATTTAAAATCTTATTTTGATATCCTATAACCTCACGGAACCAGTAAAAGCATTTTGTCACATTTGGAGTTTTAGAAAGATTTCTTCATACTTAAAAAGTTGTATTCATTTTTTTGTGTTGCCTGCTGACAGTTTTCAAGTCCATCACTCTGCTGGCCCCTTGGGCCCCACAGCTGGGAAAACTGATAAGAAAGCCTGGACACTTCTTTTGGTGCAAGCAAGAAGTTTAAACCATGCAAGCCATGGCCCCATGAGAGGAAATCCTCTCTCTGACTCCACCCAAGAATAAAACCCAACTCCAGTCACCTCTTCTTGCTCTCTCAAATCATTTTCAGACCTACTTGAAAGCCTTTTCCACCCCCTCCAGAAAGCCTTATTAGATAAATAAGGAAGCTTATCTTCATCACTCATGTTCGGCATTATCAGTCTTGACATTTAAACCACATTTTCAGTGGAGTTTTATTCCATCTCTCCATCCCACATCCCTCTCCATCTGGAAGGAAGGACACCTTGGCAAAGTGTCCCACTCTAATACTTGTCTCTAATACTTGCGTCAGGGCTATCCCCCACTATATGTCTGCTTATACAATAGAAATTGGCTTTTACTAAATCTAATTCACTTCATTAAGTAATATCTCCCTAAACTGTTTTTCTTTCTTTTATCAGGGAATATACTACAAAATTCCTGGTAATATTTTGATAATTGTTCAACTTTTTATTCGTATGTAAATCCAGAGACTTGAGTGTAGATCAATAGCCAGAATGAAGGGACTTAGAGAGGGCTAGGAGAAATCATTTTCTGTGATCTATTATCCAACACCAGTTGGTACCTCTGCTCCTCATCACAGCCAAACTCATCAACAATAGCTTGCACTCACTGTCTTTACATCTTTAGTTCTTAATCACTCAGTCTGGCTTTTGCTCATGGTAGTCCCAGATTTTACCCTCACGAACTCCACTGGACTGTGGTAAGTTCCCCACATGTGGATGTGGTTCCTTTTCTGTTCAGTACAATTCTCCCTCTCCCAGCCCATCTTCTTTGCCCTTGTGACTCCTGATTATCCTATGCCTCAGCTTTCTGTGACATTGTCCCCAAAATTCATACTAGAAACCCTTCTTGTTGCTTCCATAGCTTCCTTTACTTCATCTGCTGAAGAACATACCACCTTCTATGGCTATGACCTATTCAATTTTCTGAATCCCACCATATCTGAGTACTTAGAGGCCTGGGCTGTTGTACAATTTCTTCAAAGAGATGTTTTCTTTTCTTTTCTTTTAAAGATTTTATTTATTTATTCAACAGAGATAGAGACAGCCAGCGAGAGAGGGAACACAAGCAGTGGGAGAGGAAGAAGCAGGCTCATAGTGGAAGAGCCTGATGTGGGGCTTGATCCCATAACGCCGGGATCACGCCCTGAGCTGAAGGCAGACGCTCAACCGCTGTGCCACCCGGGCGCCCCTAAAGAGATGTTTTCTGAAACTAGGACAGTGATGGTCGATAAATAAACATTGAATTAGTGAAATATCAAACTTCATGAAACATTAGTCATCAAATTAATTGCTAAAACAAATGGATCTAGAAAGAAAGAATGTGACTAATTAATGTTTGATAATTTCACCATTTATTCATCTTCATCAGCAGAAGTGGCAGTAGAGTCTTCTCCCAGAGCTAGAGAGAAATTCTTGAAATTGGTGGCCTGTCAAAGAGAAGATAGTGATTGGCTTCTGGGATTAAGTTGTCCCTTATTTTTTCAGCATAGGGCAAATAACAGCCTGTCTGCCAGCTTCTTATCCCTGTCCTAAAAGTAAGCATATAAATTGTGTTCCTAATCCCAATGCAATACAAACGTACATCCAATTCTTTCATTCTTGGGAAAAGCTGACACAAAGAGGAAATCCATTCCAGTAATGTTAATGAATTGACTAAGTTCTTCATTCCTAAAAATGAATAGTCATCCTGGGATCATAAAATATTCAAAGAACAATAGTAGCAAGAAACCTAAGTAAACATTTAGAATGACTGAAAGAAGAGAAGAGAAAGGAAATTTTGGAAGAAAAAATGTTTTTAATAATCTCAGGGAGAAAAATATCACTGGCAGAAGGGAAAAGAACAATTTCAGGAGCATTTATTTATGCTTATATCAATTTTGTACTTAGGTAAGATTCAATAAATATTAATCATTAAGAATAAATAAGTTGTCATTGTAAATTGGAGGGAGAGAGAGAGCTATGTATGAGTACAGGAGACAACCTATACCTAGAGAACCTTGGAAAATCCTGCTTCTTATAATGAAGTTGTTGGCTGTTTTCCATATGAGAGTTTTTCTGTCAGCTGGAAAAGGCAGAGCCTATAAACCTGGCATTAGTTTTCCCAAATATGCTACTACAGATTCTGAGTTGTTCCGGTCCCCTAAAATAATGTATGCTACTTGTAACAGAAGAATCGACAAAAGCATGAGATATTCTTCTACAATTATGTGTATGTCTCTGAGAAATAAATCATGCTTGTTGTTTCTTAATATTTCTACTGGAAAGTAGACAAAGTCTAAGTATCATTCTTTTGGAGAGTAGACAAAGCCTAAGTATCATTAACCCAAATAAAAGGGGGGACAATTACACTTTCTTCCGTTGAAAAGCAATCACCTTATGCTAATAATTCAGGTAGTAAATACTTTCAGTCTTCATATACGTGATGAGCAGGAGGTAATTTTGCACGATCTTTGCAAATATCTGTTGACAATGTTGAACTTTATCTGATCTCAAGTCATGAGAAAGTGAGATGGTTAAGCAATGCCTGCACTCATTTGCATTTTAGGAAATGGCTAACCACAAAGGACCAGATGGCTCCCCTCACTCCCTGCACGTTCTGAGATAACACCCACTTCCATTCTTCCAAAGGACTATCCTAAGACTCCTTGATGACTCCCTTATTTACTTACTTCTCTAAAGTCTTGGTGATCCTTTTTTTTTCTTAGAGATATTCCTCGTGAATGAACATTCTCCCTATTGAATGAAAGCATCTCGTTAACTGTCCTGTGCTTTCTATATATGACATACCAAACTTGTTTCCCTTAATAGGAAGGCCAGCAATTAGATAACTTCCTTTGTTCCTATGATCAGGTCTTGTGTGAAGTAAGGCAATGAAAGATAAGTTCCAACTTTTGATGTAACAAACTTACAACACAGATGGATACTCAGGAAAGTAATACAAAAGGATTAAGTTCCAGACAGAAGAATTCCTTGTTCAGGTAATGCTCTGAAACAAAACTCAACAACTCACAACCTCCCCTATGAGTTCAAGCTAAGGAAATTACGAATCCATTTGTGTGGGACCCGGAATAGGCAACTGAAGTTCCTAAAGCAGTTATCAGCACCACATTAATTACTAGCAATCCATTATAAGAAAAAAAAGATAAAAATCTGAATCTTCATATTGTTTTCCTTTAGGATTAGGGGTGGGAAAATAGAGGGTTAATAGTTTGGTACCTCCTTAAACATAGGCATAGTTTTGTTCATAATGCTTAAATATATAATTATCGTTTCGTTGAGTGTCAAGAATGAAGGCTTGTGGGTGCCTGGGTGGCTCAGTCGATTACGCATCTGCCTTCGGCTCAGGTCATGATCCCAGAGTCCTGGGATCCTGTCCCACATCAGCTTCCTGCCCAGTGGGGAGTTTACTTCTTCGTCTCCCTCTGCCCCCATTTGTGCACTGTCTCTCTCTCTTAAATAAATAAGTAAAATCTTAAAAAAAAAAAAAAAGAATAATGAAGACTTGTGAATTCATTTGGACCTCAAGGGTGTCTAGACAGGATTTTGGTATACATATTTTTAATTTATCCAGCTAACCAAAAATTATAACAAAACATTTTACAAATAAAAAATTAAACATAGGAAAAAATTAGATCAAATAGTTTTTTTAACTTAATATTTTAATTGTATCTGAATGTCTTATGTGTGAACATAATAATCTGAGTATTTAGCAGTTAGATGGTAGGCCTAAATTAAATAAATTAAATAGAAAAAGAGTTCTCAAAGTAAGAAAAAATGTCGTAGATAGTAAGAGAGAAGATAGAAGTTTAAAAGAATCTGAAAACTGTATTCAATCCTAATAATAGAGATTATCTCATGTAATTGAATAAATTATACTTTTGAAAAAGCCTAAAAGCATGAAAATCAAAGAAAATAAAATTACTTCAAACTAAAAATTATTAAGTGTCAAGAGCAATTCAAAAAGATGAATCCATCCTGTATATCTCTAAATAACTTGAATGTTGATTATCTGAAGCATTGTCTCTTTCCATTTCTTCAAAGCAGATAGAATAATTAAACCACTTAGAACTTTTGCTCTCCGATATGCTTGATTTATAAATTCAGAATTTTTGAAAAAGGAAAAGATGGATAAAGATACATACATTTGCAAATTTACATACTTTCTAGGGATATCTATTGACTTAATTGGTAGTATTTCACTTTGAAACATTTAAACAGCATCCTTCAGCCCTGGTCAGAGAACAATACGCATTGATAGAAACATCATAGCATCAGTAGGAAGCTTGGAAGGACACTGACTTGCTAATGAAGCAGCAATCTCCAACTGCCTAGATAATGCAGTATTATTTAAGAAGGAAGGAGTACTGTCGAAACTTGCAATATGGACTCCTAGGATGGCTATGACTGTGCAGCTGTGCTCACAAATAGGCACTGTGTCTGCATGTGGCTTATACAAGCAGCCTCATTAAATATCAGTCACACCTGCTTACACAGTTCTTCAAACAGAACCTGTCAGCATCTGGAGAGAAAAGATGTCATACACTACTGATGAAGCAGAGACTATTACTTAAGAATTACTTCATCTAAGAAGATTTTGACTTGCAGAGGATAATGTGCCTCTTCTCTAGCTGATTGCCACAAACCAACTTATCCCCCTTCTCTGTAGGAATGTTAACATTGTGTTCCAAGCAGCACTGCTTAAGAAGTCTCCCTGTACCTAATGAAGCAAGCTAGACCCCCTGTGCATGAAGGCAAGCCAGGGGAAGGACAACTCTCCGGGAGAAGTCAAGGAAGATAAGCAGTTGTCGAAGTAAAAACTGCACTGGGCCAAGTTAAACAGGCGAGGAAGACTATTCAAGACTATTGCAATAGGGGAAAGAGTAGGAAATGGACTCCTTGAATCAGAGGGCTGGAGGGCTTTTTACTAGCTGAGGTAGAGGTAGTGATGGAGTCATAGTTCACCTCAGGCCAGTCATAGGCCTCTGTTTGCTGATTGGCTTTACCCAGAGGAAAAGTAAAGTCTTCTATCTTTATGACCAGAGATAGTTTTACAACTTGGAGCAAGGTCCCCACTGAAGATAGGCTCCTACTTTCCCAAGAAACTGAGAGAAAGGGATGTTACGACATGGGTCATTTCTCCACAAAATTATATCTTTTTTTCTGTCTTTACAGTTTCACCAAATGAATCAGAGCTTACTCCTTTTGCCCGTGTACAGAAATCTTCCCTGCTTCTCTTAGAACTTCTTCCTGCACTTTCATTATAGTTTCTTATAATGTCTGTGCTATGGTCTGAGGGTTTATATCCTCCTAAAATTCATATGTTGGAATCCTGACCCCCAAAAGTGATGGTATTAGTAGCGGGGCCCTTGAAAGAAGTTTAGATTGTGAAGGTGGAGTCCAAATGAATGGGATTAATGTCCTTATAAAAGAGGACCCACAAAGCCCTCTACCACCTTCTACCATGAAAGAATACAAACAAAAGTCTATGACCCAGAGGAGGGCCCTCATGTGACCATGCCATTGCCATGATTTCAGACTTCCAGTCCCTAGAACTATGAGAAATAAATTTCTGTTGTTTGTAATCCACCCAGTGTGTGGTATTTTGTTTTAGCAGTGCAAAGAGACTCAGTCAGTCCGTGGTGATATACAACCTACACTCCCTTAACTCTGACCCCGCTATGATTCTTTCTTACTAATACGATATAAAAACCTGCAGCTCACAAGTGAGCTAGGAAGAAAATACTGCAGAGGTGTGGAAGTTTAGAACACAGCGTGAGACCTAAACTATACGTAGTACTAGCTCTTTAGCAGTTGCTTTAATAAACCAATTTTGTGCTACCTTGATCTACACAGGAAGATCCATTCATCTGTGACGGGGACAGGACATATCTCTCATACTACAGCAGGAAGCACATTGAACTAGGTAAGGAGATACAGGGATTTGAGGATATACTACATCTTAAGTATTACCACATATATACTTTGTTTTGATACTGAGTTCACTTTCATACGAATTTGCTTTAATATTAAGTCAGCAAACCAAAAGAGAAACACTTTATCACATTTTTTTTTTTTTTTGCTCACAAGCCATGCACACACACACACACACACAGAACACACAGTCACTCACACAGGCACATACACATGCAGAAACTTATACTGAATATTTCATCTGTGCCATATCCTGTAAGTGTTTTAATGTCCTATGATTGGTTTCCTTTTTTTTTGAATTCTTGCTTATATACATCAAAACAAACACATTTAAAGTGTAAATTCTTTGAGTTTTGACAAAAGCAGCATCTTGTAACCTATACTTCTTCCAAGATAAAAAATATTTCCATCACTCAGAAAGTTCCCTCGAGCCCCTTTTCAGTCAATCACTACACTCCTAGAGAGACAACCTCTATGCAAATCTCTATCACCATGGATTAGTGTTGCTTGTTTCAGAAATTCATATAAATGAAATCATGCAGTTTGTGCTTTTACGGGTCTGGCTTTTTACCCTCAATATAATGTTTTTGAGTTTTAACAATGCTTTTCAATTTATTAATAGTTTATATGGATATATTTCCAACTTGTTTGTATAGTCTCCTGTTAATAGTAATTCTCTGTTACGGGTTGTCGCTAGTTTTTAACTATTGTAAATGAAACTGTTATGAATATTTTCATAAAAGCTTGTGGATAAAGCTTTTACATCCCTTGGGTTTATATCTGTGGAAGGAATGATCTAATTGTAGAATAGGTGTATGTTTATAAGAAAGCACACAAAGTTTTCAGCAGTGGTTGTCCTATTGTACAAATCTGCCAAAAATGTGTGAGTTCCTGATGTCCCATATCCTTACCAATATTGGGTGTGTTTAATATTTTTAAGTTTAGCCATTTTGTTGAGTAGTGTTAGGCTTTGATTGTATATTCCCCTAATAACTAATGATGCTGAGAAATTTCATGTGTTTGTCACACATATTTATGTCTTCTTTTTCAATTCTCTGTTCAAATTCTTTGTCTATTTCTTTTTTTTTTCTTTGTCCATTTTCATCGGGTTGTTTTCCTTCTTGTTATATTGACTCATAGGAATGCTCACTATATATTCCGTGTTAAAGTCTTGTCAGAAACATGTATTACAATGACCCTAAGATCATGACCTGAGCTGAAATCGAGTCAGATGCTTAACTGGGTCTGAGCCACCCAGCTGCCCCGTGATAGACGTATTTTATAACTTGGTTGTGGAAGTGTTTACACAAACATATTCATTTATATATAACACACTTGAAAATGATGGATTTTACTGTAGGTAAATTATACCTTCAATGAATCTGACTTCTAAAAATCAATTGATTTTATAAGTGAAGTTGTATTTTTAGACTTTTTTTTTTTTGGTAACATTGAACTATATTTCTTCCTTATACCACTATCATTTTTTTAATGCTATACCTTGACATTAAATCTTGAAAATAGATATTGTAATTCCACCAAAATTTTTCTGTTTTCAGGATTGGATTAGCTATTCTAGGTCCTTGGATTTTCTATACAAATTTTTGAATAGGTTGTCAAATACCTTTAAGAAAAAACAACTAGGATTTTGATTAGAATTTTGCTGAATTTAGAGATCGAATTAGGAAGAACTGCTGTCTTTAACACATTGAATCTCCCTAACTGTAGTTTACTTTTTCTCAATAGATTCTTTAGAATTTTCCATTATATAATCATGTCATTTGTGAATATAAAATTTTATTTTTTTCTCTGTGACTTTTATATATGATTGACTATAAATATAAAATGAATACTAACTATAAATATTGACTATAAAATAATGGCCAAAGGTATCGTTGTTTTATGTTTAACATTAAGGGAAATAAATGTGTTCATTCTATCACCATTAAATATGATAGGTAGCTTCATTTTTCCATATATTCGTTTTTTGGTGGGGGGGAGCTAAAAGTGTCTTTTTATTTTTTTTAATTTCCCAGTTTTATTGAGAAATAATTGATACACACCACTGTATCAGTTTGATGATGTTGATTTTATTTACATATATTATGAAAGGATTACCACAATAGATTTAGCTAACATTCAGTTTTTGGTATGGATACAATACAAAGAAAAGAAAGAAAAATGAGGAAAAAGTTTTTCTCCTTGTGATGAGAACTCTTAGGGCATTAACTCTTTTAACAACTTTCCTGTATATCATACAGCAGTGTTAGCTACAGTTATCATGTTGTAAATTACATCTCTAGTGCTTATTTATCTTATAACTGGATTTTTGTGCCTTTTGGCCACCTTCTTCTAATTCCCCCTCCTCCCACCCTTTGCCTGAGATAGCCCCAAGTCTGGTCTCTTACTCTCTGAGTTCGTTTGGTGTGTATATGTGTTATTGTTGTTGTTGTTGCTGTTTGATTATGCATGTGAGATCCTACAATATTTGTCTTTCTCTGTCTGACTTATTTCACTTGACGTAATGCCTTCAAGGTCCATCCATGCTGTTGCAGACGGTATCATTTCCTCATTTTTTTGTGGCTAAATAATATTTCATTGTCTATCTATGCTACAACTTCTTTATCTATTCATTCATGGAAGGGCACTTAGGTTGTTTCCATGTCTTGGCTATTATAAATAATGCTGCTATGAACATGTGGTGAAGATAATGTTTTTAGGCTGGTGTTGTTTTTCCTTCGGATATATTCCCAGAAGTGGAAATTCCTTTATCAGAATGGAAAATAGTTTTTCTATTCCAATTTGCTCAATTTTTTTTGTTTCTTTTCTCATCGATGGTGTTTGCATCGATTGCAATGATTATTTTTATGCTTAACTCAATTAATATGATGAATTACGTTGTTTTTAAATATTAAATTAACCTTTCATTCCCTAGGTAAAGACTACTTGTTCAAGATGTGTTATTACAATTATGATTATGATTTACTGAATTCAATTTGCCAGTATTTTTCTGAGCACTTCCTTGCATCTGTATCTATAAAAAGTATTCATGTATAATTTTTACTTCTTATTTCCCTGTCTAATTTAGAAGCAGGCTTATACAGTTATTACAAAATTTTAGTAATTCTCTTAAGGAATTGGTCATTTCATTGAATTGTAAAATTAATTTCTATAAAATTTTCAATCCTTTGATTATTTTAAAAACTGTAAGATCTAAAGTGGTACCTCATGTTTCTTTAACAAAAATTTGTAATCTATGCTTTCTCTACCTCTTGATCAGATCAGCTTGGAAATTACTAACTTACAGACTTTTAAAAAGGTTTTATTTATTTATTTGAGAGAAAGAGAAATAGTAGGGGCAGGGGAGGAGCAGAGGGAAGGGAGTGAGAGAGGGAAAGAATCTCAAGCAGGCTATGCACAGAACGCGATGTGGGGCTCAATCTCATGACCCTGAGATCTTGATCTGAGCTGAAACCAAAAGGTGGACGTTTAACTGACTGAGCCACCCAGGTGCCCCAACGTACAGACATTTTTAAAGCAAATTTTTTTTCTTTTATTTTTTCTTTCGTTTTTCCTCTTTTAATTTTCTTGATTTCTATTCTTTACTATTTTATTTCTCCTACTGTAAATTTAATTTGCTCCTATTTTTCTATCTACTTAAGGTGGTACCTTAGATTGATTTTAAATATTCCTTATTATCTAATGTGAATATATACACTGATAATTTTTCCTGTAAGCATTATCTTAACTGCGTTCTAAAAATTCATATTTTTATTACTACCCAGTTTCAAATCTTTTGTTTTTTATTGAAAGCTTTTTGATTTATGATTTATTTAGAATGAGATTATTAGTTTCCACATATTTTCAGATTTTGTAGATTTTTGTTTTGTTTGTAATTCAATTCACAGCTGGATCATTTAGCATACTGTAAACATCAACTGTTATTATATGTTTCAGATATTTACATATCCTTACTGATGCATTGTCTACTTGTTTTACCACTTACTGATAGTTGTTAATATATCCAACTATAACATCAGTTTGTCTGTTTCTTCCTTTGATTCTGTCAAACTTCATGTGTTTTCAAGCTGTCATTAAATATTTAGCAATGCCTTCTTAATGGACTCCTTTTTATCATTGTGAAGTGTTTCTCTCTTTCTCTCTCCGTCCCTTTCTTTTTTTTCTTCTCTCTGTTCTGTGTGTGTGCATATCTATAGATAGATAGATAGATAGATAGATAGATAGATAGATAGATAGATATAGCTGTTCCAGCTTTGTTATTTTTACTGTGACTTTTTTCTCTCATAATATTAACATGTAATATATCTGTTTCTTTAAAAAGCATGGTTACTTTACACCATGTATTTGTTATTTGTTTTATTTTCTAGTCTTACAATCCCTGACTTTTAATTGATGCCTTTAGACAATTTGCATTAATTTAGTATTTGTAATATATGGTTTTTTTGATCATCTAGTTTTTTGCTATTTCTTTGATTGTGTTTTTGTTTTGTTTTACACATTTCCTGCCTTCATAATAAAAACAATTGAGTGCTTTTTCATTAATCTATTTTATTTATTTAATTGGATTTTAGTGATATGTTTTTGTATTTTCAGTTATTAATTTTGCTTTATAGTTACCATTTTTGTTATTCTTCATTATTTCATGCATGTCCCTGTTTTTATCTTGTATTATTTCCTTTGATTTGAGGAAGTTTCTTTCACCCTTATCCCTTTAGCTTTTGTTTTTAGGAATAAAACAAATACATTTTTATTCGTTGTCCATTTTTTAAATGATTTTACTCTTTCTATACTTACAGGTTACAAAGTTTCATTTTCAGTTTTATTTCACCTCACTAAAAAATTACTCCTTTTTTCTGTTCATTTTCCTAGCTTGCATTCATGAGAAGTCTGCTGTTACTCTTCTCTTAGATGACCAGGTTGTATCTTTTTTCTCTGGCTATTTTTATGATTTTATTTTATCTCTATTTTCATCAACTTAATTATGCTATTCCAAGATGGGGTTGCGTTTTTGGTTTTTTTGTACTGATTGGGTTTTTGTTTTTGTTTTTTGTTGTTTTAGCTTCTTGGTTTTGTTGCTTGGTATTTTCATCAAAATTGTAGTCATTATTCTTATTAATTCTCCGTTCCATTCTCAATTTTATCTCCTTATGAAATCTTAGTTAAATACATATTATACTGTTTAATGTAGACAAACGTCACTAAAGTCTCCACGCATTTGTTTTCCTGTCTTTTATCTGTGTTTCAGTTTAGTTTCTATTTGAATTGTTTTCATATTCATTGATCTTTTTCTTCAATGTTCATTCTTACAATAAAGTTGTCTTGTGAACTTTTTCTTTTCCAATATTCTACTTCTAATTTCTAGCATTTTAATTTGATATTCTTCTTTTTTTCTATTGAAATCTATCTTTTCACTCATTATGTTCATTTCCTTTAAATTTCGAGCCCATTTATATCCACTATTATAAAGTCCCTGTTTGATAATTACAACAGCTGGTTTATCTTTTGGGTTTATTGCTATTGACTTACTTTTCTCAGGCTTATGTTTCATATTTTCGCAATTTTTACAAACTGGTAATTTTTGGAATATTGGGTGTTGTGCATACAATGTTATTAAGTCTGTTTGCTGACACCATTCTTTAAATAGTGTTGAATTTTGTTGTGCTGGGTAGTTATTTATTGACTGATGAGCTTGATCTTGTTGAGGTTTGGCTTTAGGATTTGTTAGTTCACATCTTACCTAGCTGTTATTCTGTGGGTAAATCGAGGCTTCATTTGTCTGGTGGTCTTTTCTAAATGTTCAGGAAGTTTTCTCCAGTGTGGTTGGCTGGAACTACAGTATCCTCTAGCACTGAGATTTCTATGTCATCTCTGATGAAATCTTAAGACCCACTTGTTCTTTGACCCCAACTCACAGAATCTTATCACATGCATGTAGGGCTTATCATTTAATCACAATTTCAAGGAAACTCCTTTCCAGCTTTCTGGAATTCCTTATCTATAGAGCTTTCCTCTCTAGCCAGATCCATAGACAACTCTCTGATCTGTATTTCCTCCATGCAGTGGGAACATTGCTTTTTGTTTGGGCTCAATCTTTTTTTGTCATGGTTTGGAAGCTTCACCATTTGGAATATTGCAATGAATATGAAGTTTGCCTTATTTGTTTTTTTACATAAAACATCACATCCCTGATGTGTTCAATACCTTAAAACATTAGTTCATATATATTTTGCTGTTCTCTATTTATGTTAGGTGACAAAGTCAGAAACATGTAGCCATGACCAAAACTCAGTATGTTATCTTTTTTTTAATCTCTATATTGCATCTCCTTTTTATAGCAACTTAAGAAATATTTCTAAGAAAGAAGTTATGTGAGAGGTTTAGTCAATAAACCAGTCTGTCTGATTCCCAAACTCACAAAAACCTTGCTTTCTGTAAGGTTGATTTTAGGGTTTTTTTTTTTTTTTAACTACGGTAATGATTTGGAAACTGTTCTCACATATTTTTTTAAAAAATTCCTTTTAGAGTGAAGGAGCTAATATGTTCAGATTCAGCATAAAAGGGGCTACTTAAAGTGCAGTGTGTTATTATGGTAATTATTTTCATAACCTTCTTTCTCTGAATCAAGAACTAAATGAAGGTGCCCCATAAACATAGGCTTGCATTGTGTTTACTTGCTTATGTGTCTGGTCTTGCTGTGGGATTATCCCTTAATTACAAGTTTAGCCTTGGCAGCCAAGATGAATATGAAATCATGTTAAACTCCAATCTGCCATTTCCCTTGTTCTTCTGCCAGTTAGGGTAGTTCTAATTGGGAAATAAATTTAAAATGCCTTCATGCAGATACCTTGTTGGAATAATTGCTGTAAATGCAAAATTTACAAAAAGATAAGTGATGCCAAGCAGCTAAAAGAAAATTAAGTAATTCATGTTATGAGTCTTCAGAATTAGAAATGAGATGGTTTTTTTTTAAGCATTCATTATGGTTTGGTCAAAACAATACACAGATGGCAGTCAGAGTTTGACAAATACCAGTATTTTGAATAATGATCAAAGGCACATATTATATGAACCCACCCTTGAACATGCACAAAAGTTGATGATAATTTTTCTAACCATAAGTACAAAAATATCTGATATCTGCACTTCACAAAGTTACAGTGAAAGTCTATGCTTTCTACTAACTCATTTGCCAGAAGAATTAGATACATCTTAGCATAACACTGAAGACGCTGATGTTATCTGTAACAGTCATTAAACAGTTCACTTGATTATTTGAAATTTAATGTGCATATAATGAGGCTGTAAGCATGAAAATAGAAGTACTAATTTAATGTTATACATAATTATATTATTAAAATAATAAAATGATTTTGCACAGAACCTTAAAATCAATATATTTACCTCAACATTGACCTTGTATGGATGTTACTTGTATTTTATAAGGGTTTTCCTTAAGGAAATCAAGAGGAAAATGAACAAATGCTAAGTCCAGATTTTGTCTTATGCGTCTACACCAAACATCCTCACTTAAGGCTTAACACTTGGCTTCCTGTAATAGTTAGATTGCAGAATGACAGCCAATGTTTAAAAAGTTAAAGAAAATGGTAAACCATTGAATTTTAAATTTTCTCTTACTATGCCTATGGTCAATGAAGTCCAGGAAGATTAATTCCCTTGCCTGACCTCATGTATTTCGTCCATGTGAATCATCCTTGTCTACCAGTTTAGCATGCTTTTCACGCAAACACATTACTGCATTTCCACATAGAGTTCTCAGGTGTATTCTCTTTTTTTCATAAGTGATTCCATTAATCCCCAGTGATTGGCTATGTGTTCTTAGGGATTTCTAGATTGACTTTCTACCTTTGAAATTTATTAGTTCAGAGAAGCAATGTGGTTGATTGATTTTTTCCTACTAAATTTGCTTGATGATTTATTGAATTGTTCGTACTGATTTTTGTTTCTGTATAGCTTAGTAAAAATTATAATGTCCAAATTCAAAATATGACCTGACATTTTCTATAATTTAATTATAATAGGGACAGTTGTAAAACTGTGGTTAGTATATATTTAAAGCATATTATTATTTCGTTAGAAGGATCTTCATAGAATTTACCATTCACTTACTCATTTGGGACATATAGAAAGAAAAATACTGAGATGTGAAGTTATTTGGATATGTTTCAATAGTTATTCATAGTATTGAGTTATTCAAGTTTTCTAATTTTTAATTTAATTTTCAACTATTCTGCATCATTTTTTGTTTTACAATTTTATTTACATCAATCTTGAAGTTTAATCATATCAGTATCAATGCAGTCTACATCACATTTGCCAAAGCAAGATTAGGGGGTGCTGTATGCAATTTTCTCTATTCAGGTGCTCACAGTATATATCATTATATTAATAGTTCTGAAAAGAATTACAGTAAAGAATTTACTCAACAAACATTTATCCCAGTGTCTATGGGCTTAATGTGAATAAGTGGTTGCTTTAACAAGCTTTGCTGTTGAAGGTATAGTCCCAAGCAGCTTCTCTAGATATTGGTGGCCCTTTGGAAAATCTGGAAATACCTCCTGAATGATCCTCAGGCTGGTGACCTCATGTTAATTTACTTCTGCTTGATGAACTTCTTTGACTCACACCGCATCCCTGGCAAGCCCGGTTTCCAATGTTTCCACCCTAAGTTCCGGAGGTATGAGCAAGTTCTCTTTTCCACACAACACAGACAATAGCTAAACAAGAGATGGTCCCTGTCTCTCTTTGCCTGCCTACTCCTCCATACTGTCTTCCCCCAGTGTTTTCTGTATTCACGGCCAGGTAAGCAAACCTCTCTCTTTACAGTCACCTGACAGTTTTGAATTATTCTCTTAAGGTTTTTCCCCTGGATTAAGGAAGGGAGCCTGCTACATTCTTCCTCCATTACTAGGAGAGATGAGTGGAAAGATTGCCCGTATCTATTCAAAAACACACCCTTCCCTCCAGAAAAGACTTAGTTCTTCTCACAGTGGTAAAGTGTAGATGTTTTGTTACTCAGGTTTTGTTAAAATGGCACTTCTCAGCAAGTAGAGGGTGCTTGTTGCCCTCAACATATGGTGAGTCTCTGAACTTAAAATGTGGGATATATACCTTTCATTTTTAGTTGTGGTCCTTGACTATCAATTCTGGAAAAATAAGAAAATAAGTTCGTTAGTACTTAATGCCATCTGGTTTGTTTCTCTGTTTTTGTTCTTCTCTTCTTGGCTTTTTAGTATTTTATAATTCTAATGGAGTCTCCACACTCAAAGACACATCATACATCTCAGTTAATTTTTCCCTTTATTAAATGTACAATGTAGCTGTTTTCAATGCCTATTACTCCCTTGGATTTTTCAGATTAATAAAATGATTAATTTACATTTGCAAAGAAGATTAATTAGCAAGATAATATGCAATCGTGAAGCATAGGTTAAATCTAATATATTTTAAGTAGATTAGAAGCAATATATAGTTTGAACTCTCAAAGGAAACAACTCCCGCATGAGTTCCAAGTCAACTACATATATTTTTTTTCCGTAATAAAAAAACAGTTGAGCTAAAGCTTCGTCTAGCTAAAAGTAGAGTCAACTTATAAGGGAATAGTCAAATATAATACAAAGCCAGTGTTTTAATACTCATTGAAATAATCACTTCAAAATATCAACATAAAATGTAAATATAATCCAGGTTTACTTCATTCTGTCAAGCAAGTTATTTTTTACGTGTATTTTCACTTTTATTATTTTATTTTTTTAATCTTCTTTTTCATGTTTTTGTGTAAATTCTAGTTAGTTAACATGTAGTATAATATTGGCTTCACGAGTAGAATTTAGTGATTCATCACTTACATATAACACCCAGTACTTCACACAACAAATGCCCTCTTAATACCCATTACCCTTTCAGCCCCGCCCCACCACCGCCCACCTTCCTTCCAGCAACCCTCAGTTTATTCTCTATAGTTAAGAGTCTTTTATGCTTTGCCTGCCCTTCTTTTTCCCCTCTTCTCCTGTGTTCATCTGTTTTGTTTCTAAATTCCACATATGACTAAAATCATATGGTATTTGTCTTTCTCTGACTGACTTGTTTTGCTTAGCATAATACACTCTACCTCCATCCATGTCCTTGCAAATGGCAAGATTTCATTCTTTTTGATGGCTGGGTAATATTCTATTGTATAAATATACCACTTCTTCTTTGTCCATTCAACAGTCGTTGGACATTTGGGCTCTTTCTATAAGCTGGCTGTTATTGATAATGCTGCTATAAACACAGGGTATGTGTGTCCCTTCAAATCAGTGTTTTGTATCTTTGGGGTTAATACCTAGTAGTGCAATTGGTGGGTCATAGGGTATTTCTATTTTTAACTTTTGAGGAACTTCATAGCAAATTACTTTAAAAAAATACATTCAGAATATTTGATCCTTGTTTCAAGTATTCTAAGATAGCCATAGGGCAGATGATTTCCTTTAAAGAAGAGGATTTACAAATTTCATTTTTGTTCATTTCACTAATTGATATGTAAGTTCCAAATTTATTCTACATCTTGAAATACGAAGGAAAAACTTTTTAACCATATTATTTTTTTTTAAAGATTTTATTTATTTATTTGACAGAGACAGCCAGTGAGAGAGGGAACACAAGCAGGGGGAATGGGAGAGGAAGAAGCAGGCTCTTAGCAGAGGAGCCTGATGTGGGGCTCGATCCCAGAACGCCGGGATCACGCCCTGAGCTGAAGGCAGACGCTTAACAACTGCACTACCCAGGCACCCCTAACCATATTATTTGAAAATACTTTATGTTTTGGGAAATTGATAGTAGTATATTTTTCTGAATTCGTTTTGCTGCACAACTTTCACATAAAAATGTTTGACTTGTGGATGTGCATTTAATATATATGAGCAGGAATATCATGAAAATGACATTTAGTGTTATGACTTAATGGGAGAAGTCAGCAAACTAAGGCTCTCAGACCAAATCTGGCCCTCAGTTGTTTTTGTAAGTATTTATTGGAACACAGACATATTCATTGCATATCATTAATAACTGTTTTCATGTTACAATAGCTGAGGTGAGTGGTTGTGACAGAGACTATATGTTTACAAAGCCTAACATATTTACTGTATGTTCTTTTATGGGAAAAATTTCCCGACCTCTGCTCTATGAGAATATTGTAAGTATCCCCATTTTACATGACAGATATCTGAATCTCAGAGAATTAAACATATGTTCTAGAACACAAAGCTCGTCAATTGAAAACTGTGTTTACTATCCAAGTGAGTTTGACTTCAAAAGACACAAGGGGTTAGTTACGAATGAAAGGAGGTGGGTATTCCAAGCAAATAAAACATGTTATATGATGGCAATGAAGAGCACTAAGAATTGTGAAACCCCATTGTTGTGGGAGGGTGATATGTCTTATAAATGGGAGAGCCTAGGATATGGGACTAGCGTAGAAAGTAGGAGCAGATTATAAATAAAGGGCTCTGTGACTGAGATAAAGCATTTGATCTAGATGCTTTAAATAAATGAGTAACATGGTGATCTTTGTTTTGAAGGATTTCAATCTAGTAACATTATGGGAGAAAAAGTGGAGTCAAGCTACTTTGGAAGTAGTGTGGTTATCAAAGTGATGTTAGTAAGAAGTGATCAGAGCATTATGTAGTGATGGTGTGGTAAGAAAGATCACGGGATGTTGTGTACGAATGAACTGAAGTAAATATGAGAAGTATAGAATGGCCACAGGCATCAGGCTTAAATGAAAAGTTGGATGGCTGTGCCTCATGCTATGATAGAATTTGCAAGTTAAAGAGAACACAAGAGGAATTCAGTTTGGGATGGGAGGAGAGGGTTAATTCCCTTTTGGAAAAGTTGGGTTTAACTGTCCATTGGTTTTTAAGTGAAGTTATTTTGTAGTTACTTGGTAAGAAGTTAGCTATGCACATCTGAGGTTTTGCTGAATGTTTTTAACTGAATATATAGACTGTAGTCTTTTGGTGATGTGGCATTTAAAGCAGGATGGGTACAGAGCCAGGTCCCTTTGGTGAGAAATACTAGATGACCTCTATTTTGAGATCAGGTGCATGTTTTGAATGTGAAGCTTTTAATTCCTGTGTGTGCAATTTAAGTTGTTAATGTCCATGATTTAATGTCTTATTTGTTGTTGATGTCATTCTTAAACCAAGAGTTAAAATCATCTTAACTACTTCATGTTTTTGTAAATATGTAAGACTTAAATTTTAAGCAATCACTCCATGGAGGGGTGATGGGTCACTTAGCCTGAGAAGGGCTGACTGGTGAGAAAGGCATTCCATCCAGTAAGGAGCAAGTAGAAATGGAAGAGTCCCTGATGATCAAGGAGGAGAGGCTGGAAAACTATGAAGAAAATTAGTATATAGAGGAGTTATAACTAAGGGAGTAGAGTATTTCAAAGGGAAAAATATAGTAAAAAATATAAAGTGTATGAAGCCCATTTTTTAAAAAGATTTTATTTATTTATTTGACAGACAGCCAGTGAGAGAGGGAACACAAGCATGGGGGGGTGGGAGAGGAAGAAGCAGGCTCCCAGGGAGGAGCCTGATGTGGGGCTCGATTCCGGGACTCTGGGATCACACCCTGAGCCGAAGACAGATGCTTAATGACTGAGCCACCCAGGCGCCCCTGAAGCCTATTTTTTATACATGTTTAGTTACAAGTCTTCTTCCCAATTCCTAGATCACAATTACTTGGTGAAGGATTCATACCTTAATAGTTTTTTATCTTAAGGAAAGCTGGCACATAATAGGTGCTTGATTGATTTCTCCTTACATTAAAACCTGATAGAAATGATTAACATTTGTCACAAACTTTGACATCAATTTTCTTCTTTGTCATTATCAAACCTAATAAATTAGCTATTTTAAAACAAAGAGTATGCCTTGGATATTCTTATAGTCTTAGAACAAATAGGCCTTCTGTTCATAGTAGATGTTTCATCAAATGCATCGAGTAAACAAATCTACCTCAGAAGTTTTATTATCTGAATTTCATTAATTTTTCTGTCAGAATGGCAGAAAAGTGAATGGTCTGAAAAGTTTTCAAGTCACCCATGTAAATAAAGTTTAGAAAATGAGAAAAAAACATTAATTTTGTCTCTGTATAAACACTACATATGAGATATGAATGAATATTGATATTCTAAATAATATTGATTACAGAAATAGTATTTTATAAATTCATTAATTTTGGTCTTACCCATTGAAAGAAGTGCTACTAATGGGACCTATTTATAAAACAACTTAATTTTATCCTCCACTGTCCTTTTAAGTTTTTTCAAGAGAAGAGATGTTCTTCCTGCTATGGATGACATTTTTGGTCACACTTAGGCAAAATAAGATATTTTAGGTGAGTAGCAAGAAGATTCAACTCATCTAATAATCAAGCTTTATCTCCCAAACACAAGCTATGCCCTGTCTCCCAGCCCTGGCCTATTATTTACTAGAAGTCTGCACTAAGAGAGCGTGTGTATGTGATCTTACCTCTCCTCACTTCCTGGTTAGCCAGTGTGGACGAATAGGGCAAGTTGCTTTGAGATGGACCAAGGTGAGGTGGATCATAGTTGAGGAAGGCAGCAGACTGTTACTGGGACTGGCAGGGTTCTAATGCAGTTTTCTTTTTTCTTTTGAGTTCTGTCATACTTCTTCAGAATTTGGCTCCTGTGGCACTAAGAATCCCTCACTTGGACTTGTAAGCCAAATGCAGCTCTCTCCTGACTGACCACTTAATGATCTTCAGCTGTGAAGAATTCTGTGCACTCTTGATTTTCTCTCAAGTTAGATCTTTTCAGTTCTTAAGATCAGTACCTGAGATAACATGACATTCCGTCTCTTACGGATGGCCGCGGGATGCATCTTCTGTTCACAGGAGACATCCGCTGCCCAGGAGGCCACTTCTTTTTCAACAGTTAACCAGCTCACCCTTCATCTTTTAATTTCTCAGCTCCTAGTCAGAAACTTTTTATAGGTTTGACCTGTGTGTCCTCTCAGCAATTAGTAACCAGTTGCCAACTTGATAATTTAGAAATTTTCATCAAGTCTACCACCTCACTTTGGAATGTGATTTCTATTGCACTTCAATGTATTAGTGAAACTTCTATTGTAGCACTTTATCATAATAATATGAAGTAATAATAGCTATAGATTCTGTCAGAATAGCAAAATCAATATTTCTGAGATATATTTGCAGGGACAGATTCTAATTTAGCAATGGCTAATTAATTAATTCAATTAGTAATGGCTACTTCTGATAACTTACTTTTCAAAAATTAAACTTATTCAAACATTCAAAACAATGTTTGATAAGAAAGATAGAATATGAAAATAGGCAGTAGAGTTGTTGTCCTTTAAAAAATGGATAAATATTCAGGAAAATTCATTTAAATAATCTTTTTATCTTCAATAATGTCTAGGTTTCTTGCTGAAAACCAAGTCCCTGTTATATGACTTGACATTTAATGTTCCCAATAAAATCAGTGTTAACTAGATAAGATACATGTCAGTTTGGGAAGTTCTGACTTGATAATTTTATATCTTAGCTATTTTATAAAAGAAAAAGAATTCCTCTTCTAGGAATAAAGAAAAAAATTACTAAAGTTTGCAAGGAAGCTGTATTCTGAGAAGTCTTAATTCCATTTCTGAAATGTAATTAGAGTCGTTGATCTTCCCTTTCAGTCAATGCTAGTTAAAGCAAGGGAGAAGGTAGAAATTAAAGTATAATCTTCAATGCTTACAATGAGTCCCAGTGCTGCTATTATGCCCTTTGATTGCTGCTATGGTTTGAATATTTTTGTCCCTCCAAAATTCGTATGATGAAATTCTGTACACCCAAAGATTAGAAAGTGGGGCATTTGGGATGTGCTTAATTCATGAGAGTAAAGCCCTCATGAATGGGATTAGTATTCTTATGAAAGAAACCCCATAGAGATCCCTAGCCCTTTCCACTATGTGAGGACACAGCGAGAAGATACTAACTATGAACCAGGAAGAGGGTCTTCACCAGACAGAATCATCTGTTGCCTTGATCTTGGGCTTCCAGCTCCCCGAACTGTAAGCAATAAATTTATATTGTCTATGAGTCATCCAATCTATGGTGTTTTGTTATAACAGCCTGGAAGTACAAGGACAGTTGTTTAGAGGAAAATCCTATGTGGGGACAGTCATAGTACATTTTGGTGTAATCAAAAGAATACTACTGTAATAATACATAATTTAATGTAAATGTATAATGCATGAGCATTTTGACATCATTTTCTAATTTTCTAGATGGCAATCATTTTTAACAATAAATGATCCTGATTATAATTATAAAAACAGATTCTCTGAACAGATGCTCTTGTGAACTTTCACTGATATGTTTGGTATTATAATTGCCATGTATTACGCTTGAACTAAAAAGTCATACTTAAAGTTTACATGTATTATAAAAAAGTATATAATATATATGTATAAAAGAAACATAGTGCTGGAGAGCTTTGAAAAACTGCTTCAGAATTTTATAAAGGTAAAGCCAACATCACACCAGGCATTTTATTGCAAAAATGTTATGATTTATCTCATTCCTCAGATGTTTGCATCTGGTGTGATTCTGGTTCAAGTTCAGGTGTGGCAACAGATGGTGTGGAGGGATAAGCTGATTCATTTCCCATAAACATAGCTGCTTCATTCTAACACACTGCTCACTATCCATGCACATGTGTACACACACACACATCAACAACAAAGAGACAAAACTATGTAACAAGGTGAATTGGCACAGCATGAACTGACTATTCATAGCGGTCCTTAACAGTTTGATTGTCATTTTTTAAAAGATTTTATTTATTTATTTATTTGAGAGAGAGAGAGAGAGATAGAACACGGGGAGAGGAGGGGTCAGAGGGAGAAGCAGGCTCCCCGCTGAGCAGGGAGCCTGATGTGGGGCTGGATCCTAGGATCCTGAGATCATGATCTAAGCCAAAGACAGATGGTCAATCAACTGAGTCACCCCCAAGTGTCCTATGATTGTTATTTTTTAAAAGGATTTATTTATTTATTTGAGAGAGAGAGAGAATGAGAGAGACAGAGTAGGGGGTGTTAAAGGAGAGAGAGTCTTAACAGACTCTGTGCTGAGCATGGAACCCTACACAGAGCTCGATCTCAGGACTCTGAGATCACAACCTGAGCCTAAACCAAGAGTCTGATGCTT
Source organism: Ursus maritimus (assembly GCF_017311325.1). NCBI lineage: Eukaryota > Metazoa > Chordata > Mammalia > Carnivora > Ursidae > Ursus > Ursus maritimus. The sequence continues at coordinate 60,490,726 of NW_024423344.1, read as the reverse complement.
AACTGACTGCACCACATGGCACCCCTGATTGCTTTTCTTTTCTGTCTCCTTCCCCTTTCCCTTCTCATTCCCCTCTTCCACCCTGCACTTCTTCCTTCTCCTCTTTCTCCTAGTCTTCTTTTCCTTTTTTCCTTCTCTCCTTCTAATCTCTTTTGCCTTCTCCTCCCCCTCCTTCTTCCTTATCTTTGGAAGAGACAAAGGCTGAAGTTTGAGTAATTAAAAGCCAAGTTTGGATATTAAGTATTAAATGGAAGGCTGAAATGACAGGATCTGCCTATAAAGAGACATAATCTCCTCTAAAGAGTACTCAGGAGCTAGCTGTGTTTTTGAATTACTAGATTCTCTCCAACTCCCCTCTTCCTTTAGGCCATCAGACACTTTGAAGCTCTAGTACATCAATTCAGGTAATGTCTTTGTGAGTAACACTAAATTAAAGCAACTTCTGGAACCAGAAAGGCCTCCACACTGATATCAAACCATTCTTATGCATACACTACAGCCTCCTTATTGCACACACAGCATCAAAGACCTTGAAAAAAAGTAATTATTACATTGTATTATTCATAACTATAAATATATAAATTCTTATGTATCCTATATATTTTAAATGTAGTAATATATTATAACATTATATTACACAATAAAATTATTTTAATAAATATTAAGCATAAATAAAACTCTTCCTTAATTTTCACACATGATCTCCTAATCCCTCCATTTTACAAAAACTATTTTGTCCCAAGCACCTTGTTTCAAAACTTGCATAGGTCAACAGTTTAAGACAATAGAAAAAATTAATATGGTAGCTCACCAGTTCCTTTGTAGTGAAATTTTGCTTACCATGTTGCCATACCAGCAACTCTAAAGTTTTGATTAATGATAAAAATCTTATTTCCCTTTTTGACTTTGTATTAATATATTTGCTAGCTTTCAATTTTCCATTTTTCAGGACAATGCCTCAGGCTTTAATACATTATTCAGCTTTATATATTCCAGTATGAAATGTTGCTACCACCATTTTCCTAAATATATAGTTAACTCTCAAATACTCATTCAAATATCAAGACCAGCAAGGTGTGTAGTGCAATGTGGTAGATAATATTAAAATCCTGACTCTAAAAATTTTTCCATTTATATTTAAATATGTACATTTTTTCTGTTTCTGCATATTCACTCCAAACAAATAAATAATAAGTAAAGTAATCCACATTGAAGAACTAATAGAAGATTTACTGCACTCCCTCTAGTGTCCTCTTGCTCTCCTTTACTCAATACCTACGTGAATGTGATTTTGCATAGGAAATAAGCTTCTTTTCTCTTAGTCTAATGCAAAGTTTTCTCTCTTTAAAATGTATTCTAGAGGTAGTTACAAGGAGCTTTTAAGTACAGGAAGTAAACAGCAAATCGAGAAGTCAAGATGTTTTACATCATTTAGTGAGTAACAGATTTTAATAAATTCAGTATTTCAGTAGAATTGCTTTGTCATAATTGAAAATAGACCATATATTCCATTTTCCTAACTGTATAAAATCCCCATAGAAAGTGAGGCAAACTGCAGGGAATGTGCTATCTTGCTTCAAAAGTAAGGTGCACATTGAGTTAAAAGCTAATGAGATTGAATTCTGGAATAGAGAAATAATGGAGCCAAAAAACAATCAAATGTATTATACATTTCACTGTTGTTTTTCCTAAGATAGTTTGCTTCAATTATGAGTCCATTTGGTGCATCTATAAAAGTCCGCCAGCAGGGCTCTCCCTTGCATTATAATTTAGAAACAATTTATTTTTTATTTCCTTGGAAGACAATATAACCCCAGAAAGCCCTACCAAAGCTGGATATATTGAATTTCTAAAGTGAATGACTAATGCTTACAACCTTATACTTGTGCCATTTTTTATCAATTTACTATTAATCTAGTAGTGTTATAAATATACGCTATTTAATATTAAAATCTACCATTGTCTTTCGATTTAAAAAGAAAAATAGACCCAAAAATGTACAGTACAAAAGTTTATAGCATTGATTAAGTGCAAATTGAAGAGAATGTTCATATTTATTTTTAGCTGTTGATCTTTTGAGCAAGTTGTTATTTTCATCATAAAACTAAAAACATGCTAAATTGTCTGTTTTTGCTTTTTTTCCCCTCTTTTGAAATAAAGTAAAGGCTTACTGGTTTATCTAATCACAGAATGATTAGTCATGTGTTCAGATTACTCCGTAATACCTGGGTAATAAGAACAAATAATGGATTAAGTGAATCATAGAATAAAGTCTGTCATTGAACTCAACATAACCTTGTTACTTGACTGGCTTACATTATCTCATGGAGTCATTCTACTTGCACAAAGCTTAATAGCCTTACATGGGTTCTTGTTGTTTCCGTATTTTTAGAGAGCTTCTCTTTGCTGGGAATTATTTTTTATATTTCATCCTTTGATTCAGTCACTCGGTTGACTCTTTCAATATTATGACTCCATTATTTCCAAGAATGGAAAATATTTATTTGATGTCAATATAGAGTCATTTCTATATTTTTACATAGCTAGTGAATTATAAATTGGTCTCAAAGAGCCCTAGTTGAATGTGCTATTAAGATTAGATGTTGTTATGACCAAACTGATGGATTATTTACCTAAAACTCATTTGAGTACTTGAGGTTCTGAGGGGTATGAATATATCATGATAAAGGAGCCTAGGAGGTTATGGACCTATGGCCAGACATTTATATGGTATCAATATATTTTGGTTAATGAAAGATGTTATCAACACCAGGGGATGTGTGAAGACAAATAATGGTTTTCAGGGTAGATTGATAATGTTATTCAGGATATATATGATTAGAAATGACCCTAGTGCAGGGATTTTTTATACATGGTGACAAATCAATGTGTCTTTGTTTCCATCTGTGTTGTCTCTGGACTGTTTATCAATTCTGCCACCAAGAGCCTGATCACATCTAAGAAAATGAGCCTATGGTAAAAAATTTCTCTTTTATGTGGGTAATACTTTTTTGCACTACAGATTGAGTGTGGTGCTAATAATCAGCTTGAATGTAAAAAATAACCCACTCTCAAATATGCTGAAATTCAGAAAATTGCATTTATATGCAACCTTTTAATTAAAAAAATTAAATATAATACATTTAAATAAATGCACACAAATGATAGATAATAAATGAATTATATATAATAAATAATCATTTTAAATAAACATTTAAAATAATAACGTATGGACCTTCCTTGAAGATTAGGTTTTAAACTTTGACTAAGCAAAATGAATAACTTAACGATGTGTACTTGTAATTTGCTTAGAGTGTTTGGGATAAGTATCCATAGAGCAGTCATGTACTTGGATGGACTTTGCAGTGCTCTTTTCTAGTACATAAAGTGGACCCAGGTATCAGAGAATAGGATGAAAGGTAATGTGTCAATGGACTTTACAGTAGATACGTAGCTAACTCTCCTCTCTTTATCACAATCATTTAAATTTCTGCCCTATAACAATGATATATAACTCAGCAACAATTACCCAACCATTAAATTCTTCTGCTTAAGAATTTTACTGTGATTGGGTTAATGACTGTGGGAAGATAAATGAACAGATTATAAAAAGTGGAAGCAGTTCCAACAAGAAGCTATATCATCTTCAAGAGTTAAAGAATGCTCACGGTACACAAATTTTAGCAGGTAAAGAAATCTTAACATTCATCTAGGAAGATTATTTGTCATCTTTTCAGACATTCCACGCCCGTTCCCTAGAAATGTCTACCTCAGGCTCAGCCAGTATCTAAATTTATACTTTTTGGATCAAATATGTCTCTATTGTTCATACATTATCCCCTAGCCACCTGTTGTTATTTAAATTATATAAATGAGAGACTGTAGACTACTGGAAACAAACTGAGGGTTTCAGAGGGGAGAGGGATGGGGGGATGGGTTAGCCAGGTGATGGGTATTAAGGAGGGCATGTATTGCATGGAGGACTGGGTGTTATATGCAAACAATCATGGAACATTACATCAAAAACTAATGATGTACTGTATGGTGACTAACATAACATAATAAAAAAAATTAAAAATAAATAAATTATGTAAATGAATCAAAATGAAATACAATTTAGAATTCAGTTCCTTTGTCATACTAGGCTACTTTATTTTTTTTAAAGATTTATTTATATATTTTAGAGAGAGAGAGGGTGTGTATGGTTGCAAGTGGGGGGAGGGACAGAAAGGGAGAATCTCAAGCAGACTTCCCACTGACCAGGGAGCCTGATGTGGGGCTTCTCTGGACCCATGATATCATGACCCATGAGATCATAACTGAGCCAAAATCAAGAGTCAGACACTTAACCAACTGAGCCCCCCATACTAGGCTACTTTCAAGTGTACAATAGCCACATGTAGCTAGTGCTACCATATTGAATGGTGCTGATATATATGGAGGAATAGTTCTTTTATATGAAATGCTTTCATATTGTTATTTTAGTTCTCCTTCAGCCTCTTTTCCAGCTTAAGCCTCCTGAATTTATTTTAGCTGTGCCTTTTCCCTTCAACTACTAGCCCTTCACTTGTGAATAAAATTCTCATGAACCACTGACAACTTGAAAGCCCCATAAACAGTTGCCCTCTAGAAGTCTGGAATGCTTCTAGTTTTTGTTATTTTAGTCAGTGGAAACATCATTCATACAATTGCTCTAGCCATCATCATCAGTAATATTCTTGATTACCCAGCTCTCCCTCACATTAAGTTCTGTCATTTCTAGTCTCAAAATAAATATGGCAGGTCTATTCTTCCTCTTGTCTACAGGGCCATGGACTAGCCCCCCACCCCCACCCCCACCGCATCTAGTTCAAGCCACCATCATCTCTAGGTCTGAATGAATATGACAGCTTCTTTTTTGATCTGTTTATATTCTTGTCCTCTAAACCATTATTTTGCATATTAGCTATGGTAAACATTAAAGGTAAAAGAGTCACAATTCTCATCATCCTTGTGTCCTATTTAATCCACTGTTTATGACTTTTGAAGCATATCACATTATTCCTTTAATAAAACCTAAGCAATTAACTGGTTGCAAGAAGCATATCATAGAGGTTAAGAAAGAAGGCTGTCTGTAAGCTTGCTTAGTTTAGAATCCTGACTCAGAGACTTACTGGTGATACAGTTTTGAACAATATACTTAACTCTTTGTTTCATCCCCTCATTGTCAAATACAGATAGGAAGAGTTCCTTTCTCACAAGATTGTTGTGAGGGATAAATGAATTGATTTATATGCGGCACTTAGAATAGTACCTGGTATATAGTAATGCTCAGGAAATACTCAATATTATTCTTGCCAGAAGGAAAAAGACACAGCATGATTTGGACTCTACATCCTCGTTTCTTATTCTTTTTTTTCTTTTTTTAAGATTTATTAATTTATTTTAGAGAGCAAGAGAGCAGGGGGCAGGGACAGGAGGAGAGGGAGAGAGAGAATCCTTAAGCAGAATGCCCGCTGAGCAGGGAGCCTGATGGAGGGCTCGATCTCACAACCCTAAGTCACGACCTGAGCCTAAATCTGGAGTCTTATTCTCACTTATGCTTATTCATTGCATTCTAGACTCAATGCCTACCCTCTGTTTAATTTCTCTAATCTGCTAAGTTTTTTCCTAATTCTAAATTTTCACTCAGAAATGTTCTTCCTTGTTTTTCCCAAGCTGGATTATTCTCAGACTTGTTTGGCTGATTGTCACCTTTTCAGTATACTGTCCCCCAAATCTCTAGGTTTGTATCTTTCAGACTCTACAATTATTTCAATTGATTGCTTTTTAATCATTATAATTTTATTCAATTATCTTTTGTCTATTTTCTTATTAGTGTCTGCTTTTCTCTCTTGTTCATGTCTATTCCTTGATGCCTCTTAGATAAAAGATCACAATAAAAATGCATTGATTTGTTCAATGCAAGCACAAATTAATAACCGTATTTATAAACCCAACATTTTAGGCATACCATGACCAAAACACAAGAGAGTGGTTTGAAAATATTTTTATTCATTCTATAAGTAATTTTGGTATGATAACACTTAAGATAACACTTTCTGAGTATTTATTCATAGTGAGCTTATTCTGAATCAAAATCTTTATATGTATTTTTATGTGCAGCCATATTTTGGATTTGAGGTTCAGTGTCTTCCTTAAAGAAGACTTACTAAAGATTATTTCATGAAAGTCAAGCTATTGATGTAATGCGTAAACTTGGTAATCATATTCAGAATACAATATTTGATATCTGTGTTTAGCTCTTTGTGTAGTAAACTAATTGCCAAGTGAGTGTCAATGCATTGATTCAATAGATAGGCAAGAAATAGCCTTTTAGCTTTCCAAATATGAATATATAGTAAGTGGATAGTATTGGTGTGGAAGTCCTCATTTTCCCACCTTGAATTTATGATATCTTGATTCACAACTTATGTCAGCTTCACATATCTATCCATTTGCAGGCAGAGAGCTAGAATCAGTAGATTTTAGAAATCTTGCAGAATAGCTTGCAGAATAGCTTACAATGAGGCTGCTTACTACATAGGGACAGAAAAATGGGTTCTATCACCCTGGGTTCAGTCAGGTCAAAAAGATGATAAAATCAGAATTAAAGAGTTAGCAACCTATGCCATCTTAACCTCAAGTACCAGTAAAATATCCATATGAATTGTTAGATATGTGACTTCCCTTGTGTGGAGGCTCGAGTAAGCAGTAGATGTGTTCAATTTCACCCTGGTCTTTACAGGGAGTAGAACAGAATGACATTGGAATGTGAGAGTGGCAATTAAAGCTTTTCTTCTTCCATCATTTAAAGTCATTCTTAATTATCTTCCCTAATTCAAAAAAAATATTGTTCCATCCCTCACTATAGTTTACCATTTTCTCTCTGAAATACATTCTTTCAGATACCCCTACAAGAATAAAATGTGTCTTTATACAAGATCATATTTTAAAAGCAAGGATTTACATATAGGTTGAAAATGGTTTAAGATAACCAAGCCTTAGGAAAGACTAAAAATTCTCTACACGAAAAAGTCGGTAAATAAAGACAGAGGGATGTGGAAGGAGATTGAAGGCTGTGGATTCAGACTACAGGTGATTAAGCTAGTTGGTGGAGAGAAGACTACACCAGAGTGATGAACTGAGTGAACCAGATATACCAAGCCACATTCAACTGAATTATTCCACTAATGCAAATGGACCTTGACTTTGGTGGTTGTTTTCTTATAAAAAATAATAATCAGCCATGAAATTATTTTGAACCTCCATTTCATTTTGAACAGCGTAAGTAAGTTTAGGACATTTTTGTGCAATTGTTGATCATGCTCATTGAAAAAAAAACCCCACATATACCAATTTGTAACTGAAATTATCTGTATCTGTATTTGATTTTTTTTAATGATGCAAGACTTGAATAAATAGTAGAATAAATAAAACTTTAATAGGAAAAGTCAAGTCATTGATGTAAAAAATGACAATTTAAATAATTTCCTTTCTAGGTCAAATATAAATAGTTAAAATGGAGTCATGGACATGAGCTTAATCATTTCAGATATCAAGGCTTAATAATGATCTTTAAATATATGTTATGTGCTGTGGCTATCAAATTAAGTTTACATTAGAATTCACACTGTTGCGGAGGTTATACATAAGCCTCTGTAAAACTTTGATTGTAGTTCTTGTCATTTAATATTTATGACAGCATTTAAGTATCAAACTGAGTAAAGTCATTGAACAGAAAATACCTAAGATTGAAAAAATTAGTATCAAATAGAGTTCATCATGACATACGGATTACAAATAGCTATTATAAAAATATTACTGAATGCTTATAGAATGTTTATATATTCTATTCAATTCATTTTTCCTGGATAATATCAATATTGTTACCTTGCATGGTATCATTTTGTAGCTCAAGAAAGTAATGCTTTAAATTTTTCAGATGAAATAAACTATTGAATTTATTCTTAAGTATTTATTGGAAAGTTTTATAAATAGTTGATTATAAACAGTATAGTAGGTATGAATATGCATAAAACATGTCCCTAACTTCAATGAACTAAGTCTAGTAGGGCAGTGCAGGGACAGAATGAACACCATCTTATACCTCTTGTTCTCATTTAATGTTAAACACATGAGATACTTATTATTATTTCAATCACACCTGAGAAAAATTAATCTCAGAGAAAGTACTTGACTTACTTAAAATTCCTGTTGGAGTGAAAATATGGAAACAGAATTTGAATCCACATGTGCCTGGCTCTGCGGCATATGTTCTTTGTATGATATTACATGGCCGTCCCCAAAGCCAAGGCCTATATCTCTATCAACTAAAAGCATAGGACATATAAATGGATAGTGTAAAATGAGATAAAGGGGCACAAGGAAAAGCTTTCTGTTTTCAGAGAGAGATCAGAGGAAACTTGATGCCATAATGACTGAGGAAGCCTTAAGAGCTGCTGATTGGCAAGATGGGCAATAAAGGATATTCAGAATCTTAATAGGTAGAACTGATAAGAAAGCCATTTCAGGAGGGGTGGAAAGTACATGGGAAAGAAACATGCCTTCCTTAGATATATTCTGGACATTTTCTGTGCAGAACGTTTTAAAAACAGATTTTCTAGAAGGTGGTGCTTTTATGCTTATGTGAAAGTCATTTATCCTCTCTATGGGGGCACTGCCTGGATAATATATAAATAATGCCATAATCAATGGCTGAATTTGTACGACTTGTATTTCACGTAGTTGCTTAATTGCTTGTCAGACGAAGAACTAACACCCGCCTGGTAGGCTTACCTTCTAGTATCTCCACGTTCCTCTTTTTCTTAAGCTTTGGAAGAAAATGGTTTAATTTCTACAGCAATACCTATTAAAGCCAGTTTGTGCAATATTGATAGAGGTAGTTAATCTAATTTTCAGGTTTTGGATTTTTAATATCCAGAAGAGTAGATAAATCTGATTAAGTGTGTAATAGTGTGTTGGTTTATTAGAGGTAAAGTAGTAGGCTCATATTAAATAAATTTTCCAGACCTGAAATTCAGTACCAACTTTACAACTTGCTTTTCTCATTTGATAAAATGTCATGGTTATTCTTCTAAGTTAATTTATATAGAGCTTACTCATTTTAAAGTAGAAGTGTAGACTTTTGTATTACAAATGAATGACAATTAATTTAATTATTCTCCAACTGATGGACATTAATATTTATGTCTTTTAAAAAAATCCAAAATAGTGATGTCATAAATATTCTTATTACCATATTTTTATATTTTGGGGTGGGGTTGGGTTGTGATAAAATAAATCTCCAGGAGAAAAATTGTGACTCAAAGCCTGCTTTATATCTTAGGTTTTAAAATCAGGGGCGCCTGGGTGGCTCAGTGGTTAAGTGTCTGACTTCAGCTCACATCATGATCTCAGGGTGCTGGGATCGAGCCACACATCGGGCTCCCTGCTCAGCGAGGAGCCTGCTTCCCTGTCTCCCTCTGCCTGCTGCTCCCCCTACTTGGACTCTCTCTCTCTGTCAAATAGATAAATAAAATAAAAAAAATAAAAAATAAAAACAAGGCCGATATCCTTATAAAAAATAGTCATATGATCATCTCAATAGATGCAGAAAAAGCATTTGACAAAATTCAACATCTCATCATGATAAAAACTCAAAAAATTGGGTATTGAGAAACATAAGTGAACATAATAAAGTCCATATAAAGTCCATAATAAAGTACAAAGCTAATATCACCCACAATGTTAAAAAGCTCAGAGCTTTTCCTTTCAGATCAAGGGTATCCACTCTTACCAGTCCTATTTAACATAGTTCTGGAGGTCATAACTGGAGCAAATGGGCAAGAAAAAAATAAAAGGCATCCAAATTAGAAAAGAAGAAATACAATTGTCTATTTGCAGATAACATGATATTACATTAGGAAATTCCTAAACACTCCATCCAAAAACTGTTAAATTAATGTATGAATTCAGTAAATTTTTACGATACAAAATCAACATACATAAATCAATTATGTTTCTAAATTACAACAATGAACTATTAGAAAAAGAAATGAAGAGCAAGTGTTGGCAAGGATGTGGAGAAAAGGGAACCCTTCTCTTGTTGGTGAGAATGTACACTGGCACATCCTCTATGGAGAACAGTATGTGGGTTTCTCAAGAAATTAAAATTGATCCAGCAATCCCAATTCTGGGCATATACCTAAAGATAATGAGATCACTATCTCAAAGAGTTATCTGTACTTCTAGGTTCATTGCAACATCATTCACAATAGCATGTCTGGAAACATCCTATGTCTTTGTTAATGGATTAATGGGTAAAGAAAATCTGATATATGTATTGATAAAGAAAATATATGTATTGTATTGAGTAATATTCAGCCTTAAAAAAATGGAAATCCTGCCAGCTGTGACAACATGGGTAAATCAGGAGGATATTATGCTAAGTAAAATAAGATGACAGAGAAAGACAAGTATGGTAGGGAATCACTTGTATGTGGAATCTTAAAAGAGAAAAATTGAACTAGTGGAAAGAGAGAGTGGAAAAGTAGTTGCCAAGGGCTGCTGTCTGGTGGAAATAGAAAGAGGAATGTAAAACAGTACCAAATTTGAGTTACCAGTTGAATAAGTTCTGAGGCCTAATGTATAACTTAATAAATGTAACTGATGATACTGTATTATATAATTTAAATTTGTGAAATAGAACTTAAGTTTTGTCACAAAGAAAGAGGAAATTAAGTCTCATTTTTAACTCAAAGTAAAATGAATAAGGAAAATAGAAGGTAGAGTATTAATGAAATTGAGATCTGATTATAACCAAGCTAAAAATAATGAGTAATCAGTAAAGAATAAGCAAGGTAAGCACAATAAAAAACTGGCTAAAATACTATTTGATGAGAAATAAAACCTAAAAAGTGTGTTCAAAATATTTTTTAAAAATTTAATGCACAGTTAAACAATATTTGGAGTAAAAACAGCAAGGTTAGTTGAAGGAAAGCAGGTGAGAAGAGCTGAAAGATTTGCTTTGCTGCTTTTCAGCTAGATTTTACTTTCAACTTAGTCTCTTAACACCTGTATGATAAGTAACTTAGCCACTCTGTTAACTTCTTCATGTATAAACTGGATTTATAACATTACCTAACTCTGAGAACTTATGCAAATATTATATCATTTAAATGCTTAGCACTTATCCCATGTAAATACACTAATATGTGTATTCAATAACTGTAAGGTAATATGACATAAATAGAAAATCAAAAAAGAATGTTTTCACCAATAAGTTTAAAATCCTAAGTTAAGTAGACAATTTTCTAGGAAAATATAAATTTTGAGAATTAATTCAAGGTAAATTGGCTACCTGCAGGAAAACACTAAACTTTAAAACAATTAAAGATATTAATTAGGAAAGATATTGATAAAACCACCTAATTTTATAGTATGTTGTTCCAAAATTTAAGAAATAGAAAATTCTTACTTTATATAAAGACATTTTGAAACTAATATTACATTGATTTTGGAATATTCTTTATATATACTAATTTATCTTTGAAAGAGTCATAGGACTCTAGAGTACGTTATTTTAAAATGTCTCCCTTTTTGAAATAATCATTTTCGTATCTTGAACTTCAAAGTATTCAATTAGACTTGACAGCAAAAATAATAGGTTTAATTTGATGCTCATAATAAATGTGTGTTCATAATAAAAATTTAATATAATAGTAAAATAATGCTTAGTCCAAATTAGTTCTATTTTTTAATCTCCAATCATTTCTTTTTTAAGAACAAATATCTGAAACAGAAGAAGCAGCATTCTTTGACAAACAGGATTTGGGTCCTCAAATATGAGGAATTTAAAGGACTAAACTGACTTTTACAAACACTCTGTAGTATACTCCGTGAATTACTCTTAATGCGTCTGTATTTCATATTTGTGATTTTTCTTTCCCCAGTTAGATTGATCAGTTCCTTGAAAGGAGATCATGTTAGATACTACCTTGATTTTATGAGAAAGGCAGATAGAAAATGTTCTGCTAAGTAAACAATGTAGTTTTTAAAGTGTCAGATCGGATTATTAGAACCAGTTTCTCAGTGTAATGACTTCCATGTTTGTAATCACCTTCAAGTAGTTTAAACTCTTTAAAATTCCAAAGTTTTAACATTGAAATTTTCTTCTGAACCAAATTGCCTTCTCTTTTCATTCAAATAAATACCTTTGGGACTACTTCTTTCACTGCTACCTTTGAATGTTGTCTTTGTTCTCATGAGCAATTTTGTTTGCCTTATTTCACAATTTATACTCAATTTTCAGCCTTTTTCAGTGAGATGTTTATTTTTTAACTTCCATGATTATATTCCATCCAGTTTAGAACAGATGATTAACTTACTGATTGTTTTATTACTTTTTTTTCCAAACCTCCACTCAATTATCAGTAAAGAAAAAAGTTTAAAAAGTCCTAAATTTGAAATGAAATAGAAAACAGGGATAGACAGACAGACAAATGATGATAGATGGATGGATAGATAAATGAATCCTCAATTTTTAAATCAAACAAGCTATTATCATGTTTTTAAGAATACGTACAAATTTCCTTTCTCAAGAGAAAGGCTGTTTTTTTCTGAAAATATTCCTCTTTAATGTGCAAACAAATCATCAAGAGACCTGGTTAAAATGCTTTGAATTTTGTTTTATTTTTCTTAGTAAGTGAAACACATGATTATGATGTGGAAATGTTAGGTTTTGGAATGAACTGTGAGGAAAGAATTCTTGAGATGTCTTCAGTGCAAAAAAGATGGTTTTATTAAAGCACAGGGATGGGACCCATGGGCAGAAGGAGCTGCACCAGAGTCATGATGGGTGACTGATCATGTACTTTCAAGTTCGAAGGGGGTTAGGGATAGCTAAGTCCCTAAAGAATTTGGAAGCGGGATTTCTAGGACCTTGAGGGGGCTAGCTATTGTTAGGAAAATGTCATTAATTACTGTCTAATAAAAAAACCTTAGTTATGAGACCCTTTAGATGTAGATCAGTGGGCCATATGCTTGGAGGATGATTGCTAACATATATCTTGGGGGTTAGAGATAAAGGAAGTTTTCAAAAGAATTTTTATATGTTAAAGGAGACTTACAGGATCCTGGAGGTTGGGATAATGTTTAAGCTAAGATGGCCTTTTGCCCTTAGCAAAGTATCAGCCTCGAGGCGGCTGAGTTCCTAGGTCACTCTGCCTATCTCAAAGACTTGTCAATGGGCTGGAAGGTGTAAGGAAATTTAATTTTTTTCTTTTGCCTTTGCTTCCCATGTCAATTATATGTTCACATGGTAGAGTTTAAAGCTATGTTAATCAAAGTGTGTTTCTTGAGCTATTATCATCATCATCTTCTGGGAATTTAGGAAAATACAGAATCTCCTTTACTTCCATAGAAAAAGTAAGCATTTCAAGCCTTAAATGAATGTCAGTGGACTTGTCATCAATCTGTGCAAAAAGCACTCTATTTTCTTTTTTCCATCTTATATATTCATAATTGTATCAACTTAATTCATACACATTTCATTTTTTTCATAATTACTAAAAATGCTTCTAACTTGCTTATTCTTGACTCTTAATCATTTGCGTCATATTCAGCTTCCATAATCATACCAACTCTTGCCCAAAAAACTTTCAGTGATTATTGCTTACTGAACTAAATCAAGCTCCTTTGTTTTATAGTTAAGATTTGTCATAATATGCCCCTCAGCTTTCCCTTTTAACATTATCTGATCTCTCTTTATTCATATAAATTCTACATTCTTGGTCATCTGACTGGTGTTTGTCCTTCAAACATGCATTATAATTTCCTAGCTTTTAGCTTCAATTTTTATTCCAGGAAAGAATTAAAGGAATGGTCCAATGGTGCAAAAAATTCTAAGAACACAAAAATGGCTTTAAAGTTAAAATTTGAAGTTTGTCTCCTATTCCAGAAATATAGTGTATCTCAAAGTATTGGGATATCTCTCATATGAAAATGATTTTCATACAGTATAAGGAACTGCAAAAAATCAGAAATATATAGAAAGATAATAATGGATAGGGAAGCATTTCACTTTCAACTAGAGTCAAATATCTATATGCAAATTACAGTCCACTTCTATCGTATTTGAAGAAACAATAGCAAGGGGATGACAAATATAATATATATCAGAGTTAAATATTAATTTATAGACATTTCTAAATAGTAAACATATACAATGAATATAGAGGGCAAGAAAACATGGAGAGGAAAATGCGTTTTAAACTATTTAGAATTATTTCTTCCATGACATATTGTATTCTAACATCCAGTAATTTAGATGAACATTTCTTTCTTTATAAGTGTGAATACGATTTCCTCTACTTTAAGAGATGGGATGAGCTTGTCTAGTAAAATATTCTTTTTTCCCATCTTTCCAACGTTCACACAACTCTCATGCATTGCACGTTGGCGCCCCTTATCTCCTTTTGTGTGCCGGATTCAGATTTTCAGACCTCAGCTAGTGAAAGAATATTTTGAACTATTACATGATGCTGCTGCCTGCTGGCTCTGACAAATCAGTTTTGTCAAAGTCACCAACTTTGCATATCAGTATATGTGTGGTTTTGAATGACTTATTTTATTCTTTTCATATAACTTTATAAAAGAAGTGTAAAATAACAAATAAAAAATTCTAATGTCAGTTTTTAAACAGCCCTGGTTTATTTATCCTTGTCACAGTAGAGCAAAATTGAAATTCATTTGGCATATCTAAAATTGTTAGCCTCAAATGGACAATTTTTGGAATTAAATTAGTTAACTATTAATTCAGCTGTGAAGAAAAATAATGAAATTAAAGAAACGACATTGAATTCTATAAAGAGCATTAAAATAAATGCTAAAGCATTGTTGGTATAATATTGAAGCTTATAGTTTGTTTCTGTATTGCAAAACCTCTGGAAATAGAACCACACTTAGAATATGACTTTTAGTATAGATGACATGCTATGTTTTATTAGTTTCAGGTGTACAACACAGTGATTTACCAATTCTATACATTATTCAATGCTCACCACAATAAATGTAGTTACCATCAGTCACCATCACCATACATTATTACAATATTATTGACTGTATTCCCTATGCTATACTGTTCAACCCAGTGACTTACTTATTTTATAACTGAAAGTTATTACCTCTTAATCTTCTATACCTGTTTCACCCATTCCCGTGCCCCCCACCCCTCTGGTAACTGCCAGTTTGCTCTCTTATTTATGAGTCTTTTCTGTTTTCTGTTTGTTCATTTGTTTTGTTTTTTAGATTCCACTTTAATATTTTGATGTATTCCATTTTTCTGGATTTATGATTTTGTGATTAAACAAAATAGGGAGGATGCTGTCGAAGTCTTGCCTTTGTGGTTAGAATTATTTTCTTTCAGGAGCTCATGTAGCTTTATTAGCATCAGTCCCTATCTTTAGGCCAAGGTTGATAAGACGTCTATGCAGTCATCAGAGTTCACTGTGGTTTTACTCTTATGTCTAAGAAGAACCTTCCAGGGCCATTTTAATCCATCTTCTGCTATAGATTGGAAGTGACCATAGCCTTTTGTGTCTGTGGCACCCAAACCTTGGGACAGTTACTCTTAAACTTCATTGCAGTGTAAGAAGTGACAAGGAATATTATTTTCTAACAATTCCAGCAAAAACAAATGCTGCAAATTCTGAGTTTGCATTTAAAGTATTTATCTTTGCTTTCATGATATATTAAACACAGAAGGATAAATACCCAAAAAAGCCCATAATTAAGAATGTCTGTGGGGCGCCTAAGTCTTGATTTCCGCTCAGGTCATGATCTCAGCATGGTGAGATTGAGCCCTGCATGGGTTTCCGTGCTCATTGTGGATTCTGCTTGAGGTTCTTTCTCCTCTGCCTCTGCCCCTTCCCCTCTCGTGGTCTCCCTCTCTAAATAAATAAATAAAATCTTAAAAAAAAAAAAAAGAATATATGGGACTTATGTATAAAAATGAACAAGATAAATTTAAAAATATATTATTTAAGGGACTAAATATTTTCAATAGGATTTCACCTAGGATTGAACTGGTAACTCTCTTCAGAGTGTAGATACTCTGTATATATTTTTCATGTCTATTCATCAATGGCAAAGCAATCTCTTGTGCATTACACTCTGGAGATATATATTTATACACACACACATGTATCTGGAAATACATATATATACATATGAATTCATATTTATATTTATATTTGGAGCTCTTGAATTTTCTAAAAGCTTAGAATATATCATTAGCTTTAAGAATATGTGGAATAGGGGTACTTGGGTGGCTCAGTCCCATAAGCATCCGATTCTTGATTTTGACTCAGCGTCATGAGATCGAGCTCCACGTTGCATTCCATGCTCAGTGGGAGTCTGCTTGAGATTCTCTCTCCCTCTCTCTCTCTGCCCCACCCCCCTGTGTTCACTCTCGTGCTCTTTCTCTTTCTCCAAAATAAGTAAATAAATCTTCAAAAAAAAGAGTATGTGGAAGAAAGATAACATGGATTGTTTAGAGATTATATTATTCCAGATGCTAAAGAAATTTCAGAGAGGATTCAAAATTACTAATTATTTGTATTACTCTATGTAATTTCTCATCTCTCCACTATATACTTCCATAGTCCATGAGGTTATTTTAATAAAATTTTGCTTTTATTGTTTTAAGACTTGAAGAAA
This sequence comes from Ursus maritimus, assembly GCF_017311325.1. Taxonomy (NCBI): domain Eukaryota; kingdom Metazoa; phylum Chordata; class Mammalia; order Carnivora; family Ursidae; genus Ursus; species Ursus maritimus. The sequence goes on along the minus strand of NW_024423344.1, from coordinate 60,473,989 downwards.
TTGATTATTTTTAACAATCTGAACATTGCTTTGGTATTTGAGGTAGTCCAAAAGCAATCTCATTAGTAAATATTTCTGCATAGAATATAGCATTTTTCTTACATTTATTTTTATCTTTGAATTTAGGGACATCTAAATACTTTTTACTCGTGTTTTGCAATTGACTAACAATATAGCCAAGCTTTCAATCATGTTTTGCTTTATACTTTCAAAAATCTTTATATAATCTAGTCAGTCATCTGAACATTCTGTTAATATGTAGTCAAAGGCATTTTAATATTGCTGAGCACCCATAAATATATATTTGCAGATGCTGAAAGTTCCTTATGACCTTTGTGAAAATTATAAAAATGATTATAAATGTCTGAACAGCTAGACAAAACAAACAGTACTGGATTTTCCAGGAGTGTGATGTATAAGCCATAGAACATCTGTGCTATGAATGTTTAAATACATATGAAATCTGCCTTCATGCAGCAAACACCTAGTAAAACCAAACACATATGGTGATTTTGTGAACTGTTTTGGTCCTAATGCAAGGAAATTTTGTATTACTGTAATAGAAATCACAACAGACCTACAAGGCCCTGATAGGTGTATAATGGGATTCAGATTAGAATAGTGTATTTGACTTGTTAAGGTCCCTGTGTGGTAATAATTGTGTCGAAAACAAACAAAACATGATCAATATATTTTTAAGTTGATTTCAAGTAGTGTATTCTTAACTCATATAAAGGAATCTTAAATATATATATATTTTTAATAATATCTGAAGTACTCACCTTATTAGGTGAGTTTTTTCTCTTTCTCTGTTTCTTGTAAATCACCTATTTGTTTGCTTTAGCATGTTCAGAAATTAAGAGATAAGCTCCTAGAAAGTAGAGAATTTTTCTATGCCTCTCTTCCCTTTTCTTTTTCTTTTTTTTTTTTACATAATTTAGTATTTCTTTGATTAACAGTTACATAGTATGACACACGGATACTTGACCTTAAAATGAGGAAATGGTTTTACATATAAACAATATTGTTAATGAAAGGGAATGATTTTGCTGCTCAAATTTCTATATTTTGCAATGTTCTGTGTAAATATTGCATTAGATTTTCCAGTAGTGCCTGACTCTTTCTTGAGGGAAAGATAGAATTCTGTGAATTGATAATTAAGCATCATTTTTTGGTAAGAGCTATTGGATATAGATATTCCTAAACAGTATCCATATAAGCATTAAAAAAGCTCATACAAATAACAGCCATAGCTAGCAATGATTATTGTGGGATAAAAACACAAATATTCTGTCCTCTAATTTCTCGAGAGCAAGTTAAAACTAGTGTTAATTCATTAATATATGCCAAGTCCAGTGCTAAACCTATTATACTGTTTATGTCCATAACAGATTTCTGAGAAGCAATTATTATCCCACTTTTCTACATTGCAAAACCGAGCCTTAAAAAGGTAGGTAACTTGATGGAGGTGACATAGCTGGAAAGTGGTCAGGCGGTGGTGGGACTCAGGTCATCTGACTATAAATGTAAAGTTCTTGCCTATGTTCTACTGAATATTAGCTAATAATACCAATTCTCAGGGACTGCTTTCCTTTTTTCCTTCAACACATTTTCATGCATAGAAAATGTGTTCCATTGTTCTCTGATTTTGAATGGAAACATAAATAACATGGGAGAAATTTTTCACACTATTTCCAATTGTGCTTCTCACATAGAGACTGACAGAAGGAAGCCATTTTATCACATTATGATCAGTCACACTTGCAAATGCCATTTGAAGTGTCAGAGTGAAAATGTCTGCTCTTTCTGCTGTGTTCTTGGATGACTTATCTATGTCATTTAATTTTAAAAAGCAAATATATTAACCTATACAAACATTTCTGTTTCTATATAAGCATAACAGAAAAAAAATGAATCAACATCTTTCTTTATGTGATATAAATCATATTATCCTCAATTAAAATTTTGAAGTCTGCCATAGTGCAATGAACTTGTGTAATTCAGATCCTTTAATTAAATTTTATTGAGTGTAATGTTGTCTTTATCTGTATAAGTGAAACAAAAGGAAGATCTGGGGTTTGAAGAGTAGGAAAAGGATTCAAAATAGGAACTGTATCTCTATTTAATTTCCTGGTAAAGATATTTGGGCAATTTTTTCCCCACAGAACAGAATTTAAAATATATATACTCATGGGATGCCTGGGTGGCTCAGTCAGTTAAGCATCCAACTCTTGATTTTAGCTCAGGTCATGATCTCAGGGTCCTGAGATCAAGCCCCAGGTTTGGCTCTGCGTTCAGTAGGGAGTCTGCTTGAGATTCTCTCTCTCCCTTTCCCTCCGCCCCTCCCCACCTCAAATATATAAATAAATCCTTTTAAAAATACATATACTCAAAATATTACAATTATTAGAGATTTATGAGATTTATGATAGGAGGAAAAAAGTCTTTATTACCACAAGTTCATGATCCTCAGGAATCTCATTAAGCTCCTGTAGAAGTTTTAGGAACAAAGAATGGACAACTAGAATGGACACTAGGCCAAATTTCACTAATTCTAACTCTACCTGTGTGTGCATATGCATGTATATATGTGTTTTTCTGCTGAGAGCATAGTGGCTTTGCTGAACTATATTCCTCTTTTTCATTCCAAGTGAAGCATAAAATTATTTGGACTCCTTAATGGTTGTCAATGATATTCTTGTGATGGCCGGAAGTTTGCATTTGTACAGCTAGTTGCCTTTGTCTTGTTTTTCATTTCTTAGGGAAAAAGGGGAAAATAGGACTAGAAATTCTCCAAAATGTATTAGTTATTACCAACAAGGCATTCTACCTTTAACTCACAGTATTTATTCATTCACTGTAATCCAGTCTAACAAATCTACAGAGCGCTTCCTGCGTTCAAAGAGAGGCATGATTGCACCTTTGTTTTTGCCCACCTAAATAATGAACTCAAAGAAATACGTCTGACTGTCACCTTAATATTCTGTAAGTAATTATTTAAAGGTAATGTATTGGATTATTTGATTTTTTTTAGAATATAAAAGATGTCTTGTACTGGCTTACAATTTTATGCTGTTTTCTAGAATTTATATTCATTTTCTTCAACTTCTCAATTGTACTAAATTGGCTCCCTTGACACATTTTAATGATGTTTACCTAGAGAAAAAAAAAAAACACAAATTGGATATTGGAATAAATTGATTTTTCCAGCTTTAGGGAACCTCATTCCTATTTTAGATCATTTTTACCTCCTAACTGTGGATGGCTTTAGGCTTGGGCCAAATAGGCAACTACCTATTTTGTCTGATCGGAGAGGTGTCTTGGAAAAACCTCAACATTTGATTCACTTAATTCACTTTATACCTACCATTTACACACATTTCTAAATGTTTCTCTTTCAGACCCAAACATATGTCTTCATTTCCTATCATTTTTTTTTTTTTTTTGGATTTAGACATTCAAGATAACAGTTTCCATGTAAATTATGACTGCCAAGTCATTGAGATCATCCTATTTAGATTTCAGGGACCAAGGATAATTAGTCAGAAACTAGCTTACCCTTAGTGGAAAAAGTGTTCCCTAATATCTGTCTAAATAGCCAGGCCCACATGGAAAAGTCAATCATGCCTCTGTAAGAGGTCAGAATATTCAAGGGAAAAGGGAGTTACTGAAAAAATTAATGAAGATATAACAGAAAAAATGAAGACAAGTATATTTGGTAGAGGAATGGATCTGCTGGGCAGAAAATATGAAGATACTAGATCCAGCCCTGGCTTCTAATAGCTGTCACTTTGGCCAATCCATAAAGGCCCTCTGAGATTACTACGTATACAAACTTTTTTGCATATATAAATTTTAATGTCTTTCCCAATTCAGCAATTCTTAACATTTGATTTTCTAAATATATTTCTGCTCCTGTTCCATCCTAAAAAATAATAACAAGGAAGGCAGAGAAGGGAGGAAATTATCCATCATTGATCCTGATTATACTGTAACTACCAGCATTGAATTTTAATAATAAAGATGAAAGAAATCACAACAGATGCTGTGGCAGAAATAAAAGCGAGAAAAAAAAGGAAAAGTTCCCTAACACTCAAACAGAAAACTTATTGCTTTACTCAAGACACCACCAATAGCATCTTCCTTTTAAATGTTGTCATGGGGAGACTCTCATAGGTTTCTACTTTTCTACACAGCTGGGGATGATACAGAAAAGATTTATTTTGACAAAGTTAATTTGGCACATGTGATACCACCTGCTGTCTGTACTATATATTTTTTTGCTTATTGTGAAATGGCTCTGATGTTATCATTGTGTCTACAGGTACAGAAGGAAATAAACCACCCCCCACCACTACTCCCCTGCATTTGCCATCCTCTTTGAAAAACACAGGGCCATAAAAAGATGATTTGCAAAACTGGGATGAAAGATTAGAATGTTATTTTTATTATGATGTTAATAACGTGCTTGCAAGGCGTACACTGCCTGCTATTATTATTCTTTGTTGTGTAGAGCCCAAGAACCCATGATTGGCATTTGGGCCTTTATGAGATGATTCCTCTAATCATTCATTACTGCCTCTTCCACTACTGAAAACTATAGATATATCATAATCAGTGTTGATTAATTTTATGTCACCTTGAGTGGGTTATGAGATGCCCAGGTAGCAGTGTGTTTCTGGAAAAGATCAGCATTTGAATAAGTAGACTGAGTAAAGAGATCCTCTCTCACTGATGTGGTGGGTGAGTATCAATCAATCTGCTGGGGGATGAATAAAGCAAAAAGGAAGAAGAAGGATGAAATTTCTCTCTTCATGAGCTGGGACTTGTATCTTCTCTTGCCCTTGGATATCTGAGCTCCTGGTTCTGACCCTCAGACTTCTGGATTTAAACCAGGAACCCCTAGTTCTTAAGCCTTTGGACTTGGACTGATTTATACCGTCATGTTTCCTAGTTCCAACCCTGCAGATGGTAGATTATGGGACTTCTTGAGATCCATAACTGCCTAAGCCAATTCCTATAACAAATATCTCTCTCTCAATCTCTCTCTTATATATCTATATCTATATCTATATCTATATCTATATTTATATATCTACATATATATCTATATCTATATCTATATCTATATCTATATCTATATCTATATCTATATCTATCTATTTCCTATTGGTTCTGTTTCTCTGGAGAAACCTGTCTAATGCAATCAGGTTATTAAGAAGCTCACATTTTAAAGTCATATAATCAACTTCTTGATAATGGGATGTTGAAAATGGATAGTCTAGGGGCACCTGGGTGGCTCTGTCGTTAAGCATCTGCCTTCGGTCAGGGCGTGATTCCAGGGTCCTGGGATTGAGCCCCGCATCGGGATCCCTGCTCTGCTGGGAGCCTGCTTCTTCCTCTCCTACTCTCCCTGCTTGTGTTCCCTCTCTCGCTGGCTGTCTCTCTCTGTCAAATAAATAAAATCTGAAAAAGAAAAAGAAAAAGAAAATGGATAGTCTGTTCTCCAGGAGGGCACAGGACATTATCAGTTACAAACATGAATTCTGCTGTATTGAATTCTATGTTCTGTTCTTGTACTCAGAAACTCTTAAAATTTGCTTTCTATCAAGCTCTAGATTAACATTTGTTATTGTGGGAGTAATATACTTCCTTTAACTTGTCTTAATTCTGTGGTTAGAAGTTTTAAGGAATCACACCGGAAAAGAGAAAGATGATGCCTAGTGCACAACGCAGAGACTCTTTATGATAGGCTGTCCAGTTGCTAAGAAGAGGAGAGATGATCTCCTCCAAACCAAGCAAGATGGACACTCTTTTTTCTTTATTTTCAAGTAATCTCCACATCCAACATGGGGCTCGAACTCATGACCTTAGGATAAAGATTTGCATGCTCTATGAGCCAGCCAGGAGCCCTAAGACAGATACTCTTGACCTTGGACCCACTGAGACCCAAGCTCTGTCCCTGTGAATACCCCTTCACCTGACTCTGCTTATTGCTCTTTGAGAGTCCCAGCCTGTCCCCTAACCCACTCACAGGTTTTTATCTTCCCCCTTTGCTTAATGACTTTTATTTTTACTATTATTGTATTTGGAGGACTTCATAGTTTGTCTATAATTTTTCCCCTCCACAGGGTGACCATAAAAATGTGCCAGTCAGATCCCATGTGGGAAGGGGTGTGGTTGATTGACAGTAACAGCTGTCACGCCTGGGAATCCAACACTGTGTTTCTCTTGGTGTCCCATTTCCCCCAGATTATTGCTAGCCAATGCCTGGGAATGTTCTCAGCGCTGGTGCTGGCCTGTTCCTGTAGTTCATGGACCAGGAACAGTTCTAATAGACGATGTGTGCTGCGGACTCCCCACCATCCCAACAGAAACCTTCATAAAACTATATTGAGACCCCGAAACTGCATAATCCTTTTTCTCTGCCCTGTCACATCACAGCCCAGTCCTGTATTGTGCTCTGCAGGCTTTCTCTGCTGACGCCTGCTTCCTTCTCCACTCTCTCCTTCACAGACCCTTCCTCCAGTAAGTTGCTTGCATTTCTAATCCTGATTTAGCATCTGCTTCTTGGTGAATTCCAACTGATGGATTTCCTAATCCTAAGAAGCAGTTGATATGGCTCATTGAAAAAGGAAGAAAAACATAAACACATACAAAATCAGGTTTAAAAAAGAAAATGTGAGAAACAGATCTGAAAGTATATGGATCAAGGAGACTCTGGCTAATATGCAGTTGCGTACCAAGTAAATTATTTTAAATGGAAAACATATAAAAAGGGTATTTAAAAAACAAGTTAATTTTCTTTTCTTTTCTTTTCTTTTTTTCTCAAATTTCACTCTGAACTTCCTGGCATCTGGGGAAAAATGAATAAATTACACAAATTATAGCATAAATGTAACTTATGTTGACTATCTGGTTCAAAAGTTTGGCTTCTGCTGTAGCCATTTGTTTGCATCACCACTTACTTCCTTTGGGAAACTGTCCCTTCACAACCTTCTCCCTTTACAGTAGCCACAGTTGTCTGAATAGCAGCTGCCTTCTTGTTCATGAATTTATTCCCTGGCTTCAGTGACAGGCTGATGTATAGAGATACATGTCCACCACTCTGGATATAGTGAGTGGTTCTAGTAGACCTATGACTCAAGACTTGCCAACCAGTGATCTTGCCTAAGATCTTTCAGTTAAGCTTGGCAGGAAAAAGTCCTCTTTGTTCTTTTCCTGGAGCTATGTAGATATGCATGAAGATGCCAAAGGCCTTAGAGAATGATTAAAATAGTAAGATCGATATCTTGAAAACAACAGAGGTGAGAGATTGAGTGTCGATGGTACTAGAATCACTGACTGTAGTAATTTCTAAGGCTGTATTCCATCCCTGTTCTGGCTGTGGTTTGGCTATGTTATCTAATTAATTCAACATTTGGCTTAAGGCATCCCGAGTCGATGTTCTGTTGCTTATAAACCAAAACCCTTACCTAGTGTAGTTGTCTTTCTTATTCCTTGATATTACTTTCTTCATAGCATCTCTCTGACATTGTGTGCATTATATCATAATAAGCACTTGCAGACATTTGACAGGATATGGCTCTTGCACTTCATCTAGTAGAATACAAAATGAATTTATTGTATTGATTTTAACCATTTTATCTTGCATTTTATTTCATGTATTATTTGAACATTTAATAAGCCTCATTTTTAAGAATAATTTTAGATTTACAAAAATGTTACAAGCATTCTAGAGAAAATTCTATATGTGTCACACCTCATTTCTCTCATTGTTAACATTACTTTGGTACATTTGTCACAATTAGTGAACTGATACTGATACATTCTTATTACCTAAAGTCAATGCTTTATTCATATTTCCTCAGCTTTTCCCCTTGATGTCTTTATGTGATCCAGAACCCCATCTAGGTTACCACATTACTTTTAGCAGTCACATCTCCTTAGGTTGGTTCCTCTTTGTTGTGACAATGTCTCAAATTTTCCTGGTTTTTGATGCCCTTGACAATTTTCAGGAATACTAGTCCAACATCTTGTAGAATATCCTCATTTGGAATTGGTCTAATGTTTTTCTCATACTAAGACTATGGTTATGGGTTTTGGGAAAGAAGATCACAGAGTTAAAATGCCATTCTCTTCACATCATATCTGTTTTCATGATATCTGAGTTCTCATAAGTTTTATCCCCCATCTGCTAAATTTGCTTACAACAGGAAAGGAAAATATTACATTACTTCTAAATAATTATTTATTGGCTTCCTTGGAAGAGGACCTCAGTTACTATGTAATATTACTTTTACGCTTTCCACATTTGGCTTTCAAACATATGTTCAGGGGCACTTTCATTGCAAATGAGGGAGAGTCTGCATCTGATTGAGATCATTTTATTTGTTTTCACTTGATACAGTACCAGTGTTTTTGAAACATATTTGCCAGTGAGCATGATAGCAGCTTATCTATCATTTTCATTGTTATCTTCCTACTCAAACTTTTTCCTGTTACTTTAATCAAACTAATTCATCATCTCACTTTCCTTTGATGTTCCTAGAGATTTGTATCTCTATATATAAGCATTACATCTTTTTTGATTGATTTTCCCCCATGTTCAGTGTAAGTGTAATAATCTCTGTTGAGTTTGATCTAGCTAAATTCCATGTCTTAAATTAAATTTTTAGTTGTTTCTAGGAGAATTGAGATTTCGCACTGATCAGTACTGCTGAGAGTGAAATCAAAGTAAAAAAAGTTCTTAAAGAATTGTTATGATACGATATATGCATAGATTTTATTGAGTACTGAAAGAGTATTACATTAAATTTTATTTTATTATTGTGATGGATAGACCAACTTACACCTTTGATGAAGAATAGCCATAAACCAGGATGTATCAATTACATGTGGCAGTTAATCTATATAGATGGGATGGGGGAGTATGTTAATGACGTCTTAAGAACATTGTTGAGACATACTGCCTAAAAGAGCAGGAAAAATGGTAGGGAAGCCATGTAAATTTCAGGTGGTAAGGGTAGGTTGTACATATTTGGGGAACACAGTGTAATATAACAGAGAACCTGACGTGAAAAATGTTCAACATCAAACAATCTGAGACAAGGTAATGGTGTCCCATCAGACAAGTAGAACACGAGATATGTAATTGTAAGTGCAGAAATGCTGTCATTTGCCATTAAATTTGTTTTCCTACAGATAAATACAAGTTAGTATTTGGGAATAAACTTCAATTTCTAGAGAATGAACTGGAGAAAACCAGTTCTGGGAAAAGACTGTTGACCTGGACAGGTGACTAGAATCAGAATGCAGAATCAGGACACCACTGTGGACCAGGGCATGTGGAGGAACTTTATTCAGTATAACTTAGGTGAAGGGACTTGGTCCTAATGCATGTAATAAATTAATAGGGAAATCAGTGTTAGAATTGGGATTCTTCATGCTGGTTCAGAGTGTTGACAATGGCGCTATTGGGTCCAACTACAAAAATTTGTAATTAGCCTCAGGATATGGCTTAGCTAATAAGCTGAACAAGGAATTTTGTTTAAGAATGGTCTCCATTTATAGTACTAAAGTTCAATAATCACTGTAAACTGGATTACCCAATTTCTCTCCATTCTAACAGTAGTGATGAAGAGGGTCCTTTGACTTCTAAACCCTCAGTGAGGAGCAGTTCGGAATGGAATCGAGATCCACTGTAATACAAGGAAAACATATTAAAAATATTTCCAATTAGCAATGGCCAAAACACTAGGAGAAGAATGTAGTAGTGGTTTATTTCCTATAAACAGGATATGTAGTCTGAGTGAAATTTTGTAGTAGTGTTTGAAAATAATGCAAATGATTTCCTGGCTCAGAAAAAACATTCAAAATATAAGTAGATGTTTCTATAAGAATAACAGTCCATTCTTGGATGCTTTTGAGTTATTTCATGTATTATGTAGGCAACTACAATTTTCTTTCTAGACTTTTATGATAGTCATTTCTACTTAATGTTTTTCTACATAATTTAATTTGGTTTAAAAAGATAAATTCATAGAAGTGAAAGTATTATGATAAAAATGTCCCTGAAGAAAATAGTTTTCTTATGCCTTATGCCTATGTATTGTCATATACATAGACAAGGCAATCTATCTATCTATCTATCTATCTATCTATCTATCTATCTATCTATAAAGTTTAAGTGATATGCTGAAGGCCCTATGAGTTCATTTGGAGAAAAGCTAGGTCTGAAAATCTCATGCCTTTCTTTGGTATTGTGCGGTTCAGTTCTCATTGATTCCATTTTTTATTTTCTACCTTGTATTAGCAATATCATAATTCTGAACTGTTTGGAAAGTTTCTGGGTGTCTAAAAATAGCAATGTTCCTTTTAGAGTTATACTTTAATAATTCATAAAGATAATATCTGAAATGATATCAATAGAAACATATAATACTTTCTTCTCCAATTCCTTTATCAGAACAAATACTAAAATATTACCATGCTAAAATATTGCTACCTTAAAGTATTTCCACATTAACAATAACAGTTGAATGTTATTTTTTCCTGTGTTTTAAAACTATTTCAGATAATTTTTTTTAAAGATTTTATTTATTTGACAGAGACAGCCAGCGAGAGAGGGAACACAAGCAGGGGGAATAGAAGAGGGAGAAGCAGCCTCCTAGCAGAGGAGCCTGATGTGGGGCTCGATCCCAGAATGCTGGGATCACGCCCTGAGCCGAAGGCAGATGCTTAACAACTGTGCCACCCAGGTGCCCCCAGATATTTTTTTCATAAACTGAGCATGAGTTAGGGAACGGTCCCTAAGACACTCTCACTTGTCATCAATAGCAAGTTTCAGCAATTTTCTAGAAGAACTCACAGAACTCACTGAAAGCTGTTATATTCATGGTTACAGTTTACTACACTGAAAATGCACAGATGAAAATCAGTCAAGGGAAGAGATGCATGGGACAAAGTGCTAGAGATTACAGATGTACAACATCCAGTCTTATTCTTTCCATTGAGTCATAGACGGCATTAATTCCTCCTAGAAAAATGCATGATGGCATGTTTGAAGGACTGCCAGTCAGGGAAGCTCTTTCAAGTTCAGGGTCTCTACTGAGTTCTGTCAGGTAGCCGTGCGGACTGTGCACATGACTAACCTCTGTCCCCAGTTAATACCTGGATATATATTAGGCAAACTATGAGTCAAATATCAGAGATGACAATTGTGGGCTCTTTCAAGAAGAAGACTAATCACATAAGAGAAAATTCAGATAAAATGTCTTTGTCATATATGCCTTATGAGCTTATACATGATTTCTAAAGATAGTACAATTGTAATTGAAAAGTATTGCTATGAAATGTCGTCACTGAAGCCAAGGTATAATGGGTTTAAGGTATTGTCTTTCAGCACCAAACTCAGCCTTCTGAGCTGGGATCTCACATATTAGAATCTGCCAACAAGGGATGCTGGAAGGTGGTTGCACAGCAAGAATAGGAAGAAGGGATTTGCTCCTTTCTATCTTCATATGGGGGGCTTTCCTGGGTTTACAATTTCTATGAATATCACCCTAATATAGCCTGTTCACACTTGAATCAAGTAGGCCTTTTTGTAGCAGCAGCTGAATCCACATGCCAGTTTTCCCAAAATGTGCCGTACCAGTTCATGGTAACTGCCTCTTAGAAACCAACAACTAAGCAGGACCCACTTCCACAGGGTGGTCCTCCAAGCTCAGGTCTGTCAGCAGCTGGACAGCTACTCCCTTCTCTGGGTTCTTACTCTCACCTCAGCAGACCTTCTCTTTTAAGTTTTTAAGTTTTTATAATTCCCAAGTCTTTTCTTGGTTTCCCCAGCTCTACGGGTGATAGTTACTTTCTACAGCTGATACCTCCATACTACATTGGAATTTTCTGTTTACCTTTTAAAAACTAACACCCTCATACCTAAGTAAAAATTATTCTATCAAATTCTCTCTGTTCCAGTAACTAGATGGATTCTGCTGTCTGACTGGACCCTAGCTGATATGAGGGGAGCATGTATGGAGGAAATAAGTAGAGACTGAATATAGTTTGATAGAAGTGACTTGGCAATAAAGAGAAGAGAGACAGGCATGGCTTAAAGAATTGATGCAAGGCATATGGAAGATCTGAGGATGTTTGGGGACAGCAGGGAAATGCTAATGGAATGAGAAAGCTTGAGAACTGATGAGATGGAGGGAATGAATGAGGCTGAAGGTCCCAGAGGCAATAGAAGTCATTTAGTTTAATGGATAAAGGAGATGTTATTAGTCTGAAACGGAGGAAAGTGACATCTTTCCTACAAGCAGAAAAAAAAATGAACAGGTAAAAAGCAGTTTAATGTTATAGGGAAGTTTTCAAGGGAGAAAAGAAAACACAGGAGTAAAAGAGAAACTGAGAAATTTAATTCTCATTGAAGAAGGTGGTGAACATCTGCCAAAATGAATAAAAGATAGGAATTTGAAGAGTAGTAAATTTGGACTACCGACCATGGCCATCAATAAACACAATTTTAATAGTTGAAATTATATTAGCCAGGACACTTTTGGTTTTAGGTAACAAAGGCCCAACTGGATCAAAAAGAATGGTAAAAAATGAATTTAATGGGTGTGTATCAGAGTAACTTATAAAGTTAAAAGGGAAGGTAGTCAGGTCTTGGCAACTTATGATGCAGGGAAAATCACAAGCCAAGAAGGATTAGAACAGGAACATAACCACCATCCATCTTCATATTCTCTGTGTCATTTATTTATGCTTCTCTCTAGCTATTGACTCCATTTACTCTTTCTCTGTGATAGCCTTGTTCATCCAGCAGGAAACATGGTCACTATGTGGAAAAGAGACCTCTATTCCATTGCAAGAAATCCACATAGAAGATGCCAGGTATCCAGCCTGATTGAGGTATATGACGTTCAGCAATCACTCTGCCTCAGGATGAGTTTGATCAGTGGCCTAGTGTGGGTCAATGGCCCATGATGTGGAAATGTAGGAAAATTGCAATTCCTATTCAAAACATTCATTGATAGTATATTAGTTTCTGCTAATTGTGTAACAATGGCCTACAAGCTTGGTGCTTAAAAAACACAAATTCATTATCGTGCAGTCTCTGTAGGTCAGAAGCCCAGGCACTGCTCAGGGTCTTACAAGACTGAAAGCAAAGTGTCAGCTAAAATGCCAGTTGAGGCTAAATTTGTGCTTGGAGTTCAGGGTCCTCTTCCAATCTCTGTCTGTTTTCCAGAATGTAATTTCTTGCATGTGTTAGAATGATTTCTTGCTAGCTAGTTTCAGCCAGGGGTCGCTCTTCACCTCTACAGAGGCCACCATCAGGTCCTGGCTGTGTGGCTTCCCTCATAGACAGTTCATAATGTGATCGTTTGCTTATTTCCAGGGTAGCAGGAGAATATTTTGATGATGCTTTATCTTCTTTTTAGGAATTCAGTGGATTAAATTAGGCGTGCCTAGGATAATCTCCCATTTGATTATCTCAAACTCAACTCTGTAGGAATCTTGATTAAAAAACCCCTTTTCCATATTCTATAGATTAATCACAGGAGTGATACACTGTAATGTTCATTGGTGCTACCCACACTGTAAGGGAGGACATTCAGAGCATGTACATCGGAGTGGGAATCTTAGGGGTCATCCTAGAATTCTGCCTACCAGAGTCTATTTCCTGGTCCACAATGATTCATGTCCCTGCCACAAAGTAAATTACATTCACCCAGCCCCACCCCCTTCCAACACTCCCAAGAGTTTCATCCCATTATAGCATCAGTTCAAAGCCTAAATTCTCATCACCTAAATCATCTAAATTAGATGTGGATAAGGCTTCTATGTGTGATTCATTAAGTGCCAGCTAGGGCACTTTTCTGATCTACAGCTCAGGGTCCTCATCTAATCTCATTCAGATGCTGGGTAGAATACCATTCTTGATGGTTGCCGGACTGAGATCCCTATTTCCTTGCTGGCTTTTGGCTCCTAGAGACTTCTAGAGGCTTCCTTTAGAAGCTTTGTGTCTGCCTCCATAGGTAGTTTACAACAACAAATCATCGTTTACTTTCTTTCAGGCCCTCAGGGAAACTTTTCAGTGCTACTTCACTTTCTTTCAAAGATCTCACCTGGTTAGATCAGGGCCACCCTCAAAGTCAAATGTTTGGCAAACTAATCATGAAAGTGATATCCTGTCGTATTCATTGCTGTTAACCCCACACTGAAGGAGAGGGAATTATATAGAGTGTGTACATTGGAAATGGGAATTTTTCCTACCACAGGTGGATATAGCAGCAGTTGTTAGCATCCTGCCTTCCAAGGGTGTTACTGTTCCCATTGGTGGGAATCCTGCTATAAAGTCAATATTATTGATATGTATTGTCTATTCTCTACTCAAATCATTTTCAAACAAGCAAATAGCTCTATCCACCTTATTGGACAGTATCAAAAAGTCATTCCCAATCCCTCTCTTTTCCTCATATCCACAATGTAATCAATTAACAGACCCTATCTTCAGCACTTAATCCAACCAGCATCAACTCTCATGACAACAGCAGTAGCAGGAAGTTCTACCTCTTCAACTCTTGACTCCTTATAATCTACCAGCAGTATCTTCTGAAAATGCATTAGATATATCTACAAATATAATCAGATCATTAAAGAAAATTTTTAAAATTTCTAGTGACAGACTATAAACAGAATAAAATTCAAACTATCATGTTCTATAAGTTTCTACATGGTCTGTTCCCTACTTACATTATACCCAATATCATCTCATTACTCTCTCCACCCAACTCATTCACCCATTTCTAGCCACAGTTTTCATTTTTGCATTAAGATTATTACACTTTCTTTTTCTTTACATTTGAGACTTATTACCTTGTTAGTATGACTATCTCTTCAGTGCATTCCCTGACCATTTTATCTGAATCGTAATCTCTTTCTTATCCAGCCAACCAATGTTTATCTTGTTTACTTCAAAAAAAAAAATTATTCTTGTCTGTGTGCCCTTAACTTCTAGATGTTGTTTCTATTCCTACAGAAGGGCTCAGTTCACTCCTGCACCCTCTTCCCTGGTGTCCTGCCTCATCTTAAGGAGCCAGTGTTTGCTTCCACTCTGCGTCTCAAGACTTCAATCCATATTTAGACTATCCCACTAGCATGAGTTGAACTATCTAATCCTTTGAGGGGAAAGGGGCAACGATGGCAGTGCTACTGTGGTAATACTAAGATAGGCCAGGAAAAAGTAGAAAATGAATTACAACGGAGCATTTTAAGATGCGAACTAAGCCTCAAATAGTTACATGAAAGTTGTCTAATTCTCCCTGTAATTTCTATGATTTTGTGACCCAGAATTAATTTATAGCTTATATAACTGGTTGTCATAGTTCATTTAATTTTGGGTCCAATTTTATGTTACATGTATTTAAATGCACATGTTTTATATACACTGCTACAATTGCTTTTAATCTAAGGTAGTTCTACAATTTATATAAATAAAGGCTTAGCCTTAAATTCAGTAAACGTGTTTACTTTTTTTTACGTGTTTACTGACTTTTTAATAAAGCAATGTATTCAAAGGGATTAACCAGAGTAATTTACATTTATTTGAATATATATTGCAAGATAAGTTTTTATTCCAATAGAGAACACTAATAAAATAGTTGATCCCTATTTCATAAAACAAAGATTTTTTTAATGTATTCATGGAGATGCAGTAGGTATGTGTGGGTATGCATGGAGATGTGTGTACGTAAATCTATAAATATAGGTCATAGTGGTTTAAAACAGCATCTGATTTGAAGCCTTGTTTTTGACTACTAGTCACAGAGTTTGCCAGCCGTGTTGCTTTTAGGAAGTGCCTTTTTTTTAGACTTCAGTTTGTCTCATCTGTTAAATGGAAATAATAACATCTAAAACATAGAATTTTGTGAAGATCAGACTTAAGTGATATCCTTTACTAGCACTGGTCACATAGTAAATTTTTAGTAAGCTTATAATCAGGCACATAATTAGAGCAGAATAACAGTTTGGAAGTGATTAGGTTTCTGTTGATGCCAAGCCAGTTATCACACATTGAGTGTTCTGTATGTCAGAAGCTCAACACAGGTTTTTCTGGGCTAAAATATAGTTGGGAAGGTTTTTTTCTAGGGGCTCCAGGGGAGGATCTCTTTCCTTACTTATTTGAGTTATTGGCAGAATTCAATTCCTTCTTTTAATAGGACAGAAGTCCCCATTTCTTTGTCACCTGAGGGCTGCTTTCTGCTCCTAGAAGTTGCCCACATTCCCTGGTTCATGGTCCTTTTCTCCATCTTCAAAACTGCAGCAAGGGTTTAGTCCCTCTCACACTTTGAATCTCTCCTGCCTCTTCTGTGCCATCCCTTGACCCACTCTCCTGCCTTCCTCTCCCACTTGTAAAGGCCTATATGATTACTTTGGGCCCACCTGGATAATTCACAATATTCTGTGTGTTGTAGTGTCTGTAACCTTAATTCCATGTGTGAGGTCCCATTTTTGTTCTGTATATTAATATATTTTCAGGTTCTGGGGATGAGACTGTAGACATCCTCTGCCTGCCATGGACAACATTTTTTAAGAATGCTGTACACCTTTTACATAGAGAATCTGACAAAATATCAGTTTAGACTATTTTCTAACTTTCCGTGTCTCTAATAGTATGTATTCCACTTAGTTTTTAGAATCAAATACACAGAAGCATTACTGGACATTGACTGCATTAACACTAAGCAACGAACAATATGTAATTTAGGAACAGAATACACACACACAGATGTACACACATACAAACACACACATATTCACATCCATCCGTCCATGCCTGAAATTAATATGCAGATCTAAATACAATGTGATTTTAATTTTAATCAGCCTCACCTGGGAATTGATGTTTTTCTTCTTGGGAGTTGTGATCAAGGGAAACTTCACTGTGCTACTCCCATCTGCTGTTTATTGTTCTGTTTTGTTACCTGGTTCTAAATTTTGAAACATTTATTTATCTCAAATCAGTCTTTATCAGGAATCACTTCCTTATTATAGCAAAAAAAAATTTTTTTACCAAGCTTTCTCAATCTATTACTGTAATTACAAGAAATTCAAGTGTTAAGTATCAGTTCTTCATCATCTGATCTTCTAGAGCTCTGATTATATCCTTTTCCCCCTATTATCTGCTGCATATTTTCATCCAGTCTGGAAACTTACAGAGGACTATTTCCCTCCTTCAGTTTTGATAAAACTATGTCTGTCACAATTGCCTTTGACCTCAAAGCAATGATTTCATCTTTGTGCTCCAATGCCAGGGCGAGGGGTTGGGGATGTAAAGATTGACCTAGATTTAGGGGAACGAAAACAACGTCTAGACTGAGTCATGCCTGGAAAGTGTTTCCCAAAGTGCAGAAAACATTTATTCTATCTATGCATAATTATTTTGTCCCAGAATCTGACGCCCCTGCTGACTGCAGCCACCTGGGTGTCCCGGCACACTCTCTGTACGGCTGTCCATCATGGCTCTGTATTTTTACGAATATATTCCTGGCCTAGAGAGGCATACTATGTCATATTTAACCCCATTTAGCAGCTTCAATAGCTAATGCTTAGAGATATAAATAAACAACATGAGCCAAATGTTACAGTTTTTAAAAACTGGCTATTCACAATTTACATACTCTATTTTATCACTTAAAGGATAGAGTACATAAATTCAATGAAAGCACTAATTTAACATTTATTCATCTCAGTTTCTTATGGATTTGTTATTAACTCAGTGCTTACTCATTTCCCCTTTCTTTTGTAAATTCTAAAATTGATATAAGTGTTTAAAAATTAAAAGAAAAAAAAGGAACAGTGTTGAAAGACTTCCCTTGAATCTTTTCCTTAAATATGTATCTTGTAAATGATATTTGATGATTTCTGTTCTTATTTCTTCTGGTGGTTACCCCTATAATTGCAAGCAATAAGTTTGTACATTATTTCCTATTTATCAACATAAACTATCTTTTTACTCTCTCTGCTACTCTGAGACAGATGCCTGACTTACACATTTGTTTTTTCCACTTTCCCATTCCTTCCAATCATTGTGAGATTAATTTTTGTTTTGTTTTTCTTTTTTAATCACTTTTATAAATCCTACTACTGTGTCGAAATGTAATTTTGGTCCATCATATTTAGACAGTATACTTTGAATTCTCTTTATACAAAATGATGAAACTAGTACTGCCTTATCTCTACATTTCCTTCCCACTTCCTCTCTGCTCACCAGCCTCATCATTGTGTGTACAACATTGATATTTATCACATTTGCATCTCATTATATAGCTATACTTTTTCATGCTCTTTGATTGATTCTGAAAAACAAAAGGTCATAAACACTTTCTATTACAGTATAGTAATGCAAATATTACCTCCAGAACAACCATATTATTGGACCTGTAGAGCATGCAAAATCAGCTTACTCTAAAACTTGCTCTTTCTTGGGAGATAAATCCAACAGACAAGATGTATTGGAATCAATCTTTAATACTCTAGTAACTGCATAAAGTCATGTCATCTTTTAGTTTCCTTCATATTGGGACCATAAATTACATAGCCAATTTTTTTTTTTCCATAAAACTTTTCATTTCCATTGTTGTTGGAAGAATATAAGCCTTTCTTTGCCACATCTCTGAGATCATCAAGTCTCCTCATTTTATTCTACTAATTATTAAACAGGGATTTTAGATTGACTGCACTGCAGATCAGTTGCAAAATGCTATCCAATGATTTGTTGTGAAGATACTCTTGGGTGAGATCCATTGTTTCTTCAACGTAAATTGTGGAAGAGATCTCTATAGGTTTGTTTGGTTGTGTGTTTACTTATTTTTTAAATTGTTTTGTTAATTTGTTGTCTTTTTTTTCTCCCTGGAGAATTAGGCATGAAATCATGAAGGACGAGGGGATGGGCTGAATGTTAACTTTGTAAAGCTGAATGACAGACACCATGTATGTTCTAGAATTAGTCCTCAAACAACAAGCCTAGTTATCCAAGGGAGAAGGGGACCAGGGCATCTGAATAGAACTGTGTTTGTAGGAGAGGACCCCCTGCCCAGTGTCCTGATTGGCATAGAAAGTGAGCCCCTTAGAGGTGTTAGAATCTCTTTATAACTAACTTTCTGAATAAAAAAATGACAACTGTATTAAGGGCCAACATTTAGGAGCTAATATTTAAAATTTTGAGAATAGCTGTAGTCATTTCTGAGTATTTCTCAGAAAACTCTCAGGTTCTGACAATAGTTTTATTTATTGTTAGGGTAACTCTTAAATCTGTTTCATGAGATACAGCTTTTCTCCAAGTTGTCATAGATATATAGCGGAATTTGCAAAAAACTTGTTAAGGGCTGCTAACCACACACTACATCCCCATTTTAAAATATTTCCATTTTTAAAAATGTTTTTGATTTATACCAACTATGGTGCATATCTTCAATTTTCATGGGGATTATTATTCTCTGGTATGAGGTAAATAGTTGTAGATGAGATCCTTTATCATGAAGATTTCGTAAGGCCAGTTGTGGCCCATCCTTCTAATGGTAATGTGTAACTAGATAAAATAATACAGCATTTCCTGCAAAAAAAATTTTTTTGCTTTTCTATTTCTACTTAAAAGTAAGAATATACCTAAAGCTAGTGCCTATTATTTAAAAAGAACTGCCAAAAAATGCTTAAAATTTACTTATGCATGCAAAATGACATTTGAAGTTTACAACGAAGTTTATAGAAATGATGCTTGATTTGGGGACTTTATTGTGTATTTCCTATTGTACTTAAAATTCCTTAATTCTAATTAAAAAAATTAAAAATGTATTTAAAGAGTATAATCTCTACTAATTTGCTATACTAGGATTAACTTCCTGCAATGCTTAGATTTTTCTAGATTGTATAAATATGTCCCAAAACATACTCTGTTATATTGAACAGAATCTCCTTTCTGAAGTAAAAAATGTGAAACCTATGCTTCCTATTAGCTATATTATATTGAGCAAAGAAAATAGAAACGAGCATACAATGTTTATAAGAAATGGTTATTTTTATTAATAGAAATTGAAAAGACATGTATAAAAAATGCCTAGCAGATGATCTGGAAAAGAATTGGTGCTCAATAAACGCCCCTTCTCTTACTTTATGCTACTGTAATGAAGAGAAGAAACGATTTTAATCAGAGCAGTAAAATTTTACACTAGGAGAATAATTTTGTTTCATCCATGCCCAGTTTTTAGCCTCAGGCAAAGTAAACATAACAATAAATCTTTATTTAGTTCATCTAACTGCAAAAGCATGGTATTGTGTACTTAATAGTTCTTAGAAGGAAATGCCTAATGATTTAACAAAATGTGGCACATTTTCTGGGCCAAATCCATAAGTAATAAATTGTGGGAACTTACAGAGTTTGAAATTGCACACAAAAGTTTTCTTGAGATAAGAATAAATTGAAAAGAACAGTGGTAACCTATCATTTATATTCTTCTATTTACAACCTAAGTATTCTATGCTACATTTGGTGGTTACACATTCTTCTTCTACTGATAGTCTTCACTCCACTAGGTTATAATAGTTCTCCAAAACAAACTGAAGTGAGATAATGAGTTTGTTATTTGTACCTTGCAGTTCAATAGCTGTGGAATAAAAATAGTACGCATTTTTTTGTTTGCTTAATGTAGATTTTAAGAATATATATAAATACTTTTGTGAAATTTAAGAAGACCATCTATTTGAATTGCATGGATAAAAATACAATTTAAACGTAAATTTTCTTGAGGTAGATGATCAGTATTTTTTCAAGCATGTAATGAGATTGCACCTTTCTCTTCATTTTATGATTAATACATAAGTTGGTTTTTAAATATTTAAAGTAAATGTACAAATTGCTTGTTTATGAACTAAACAGTTCAGTAGCTCTTTTTAAGTTAAAAATGTTTTTCAAGTAACACATCTAAATCTTTTACAGAACTCAAAATCTAGATCGTGGAAGAAGGCTCATTTGAACTCAAAGAAAAAGAAATTTCAATTTATAAGGCAGATTATTCTTTTCAATTTTATTTCTGAAAAATAGAAAAATAACTTCTTTGAAACAGTATATATTATAGCTCTTTGTCTTCAAAATTGATAGGATATAAGAATTTTAAACATGAAAGTTTTTAAAGTATAATATTGTTATCAGATTTTAAACTGTAATTTTATAAATAGCATACAGTGTGATACTTAGTCTTTAAAGTTTTTTAATATACCATAATTCATGAATATGTAGAAAATAGAATAACAAAAATGAATAGATAAATAAACTACATAATGGCACTAAATTGTTCTTTATTTCCTTTCCTAAAAAAGTACCAGGGACAGATCAAAATGAACCATCGTTTAGTTGCATTTCTTTCTTACAAACATTTCATTAGAGGAATATTTTCTAAATGATGCAACTGGATACATTAAATTGAGTTTTTGCCATTTAGAATTTTATTTGGCTTGTTGAAATACTTTATCCCAATATTACACATATAAAGAATAAAAAGGAAATGAATTTTAGAAAATCTATCAATCATCTATCTTTCTATAGACTTTGAGCTCACTAAGTTTAGCTGTGTAAGCAAGTTACTTTATTCTATAGAAATTGTTTTTGATCTTTTTTTCTCTTTTCATCTGTAAACTGATGAGATTAAATTATTTTCATTGGACAACTGAGATGTTATAGTCTAAAATCATAGACTTCATAATTTATTACTGAGGTATACGCTTCTATAGCTGTAAAGAAAATAGCTATATAAAGGTAGTATGGCTATGGCATTTTATATATTTTCCTACATGTAGTAGTTATAATCTGATAAAGTTAAATGAAAAGATTTTGAGAAATTAAGTCTCATTATTAATTTTCTAGAGGCTTTTTAAATTGTTCATATGCATGCAGGGCCCTCCTCTATTAATATTAATACTTACTTTTTCAGGTTTTTTTGAAGTTTTTATTTATTTAGAGAGAGAGTGTGCAAGCTGGGGGAGGGGCAAAGGGAGAGGGAGAGAGCATCTCAAGCAGACTCTGTGCTGAGAGCAGAGCCCAAGGCAGGGCTCGATGTGGAGCTCAACTCGGGGCTCCATCTCATGACCCTGAGATTATGACCTGAGCCGTAATCAAGAGTCTGACCCTTAACTGACTGAGCAACCCAGGCACCCCAATGCTCATTTTTTATTAGAGTAACAATAGTGATATTTTGCAAAATTTTACAGAAATAGTGCATATTAGCGTTCATGTATATATTTTTCTGTAACTCTAGTTATGTCCCAAATTTGGAAGACATGCTATCAAAACTCCCTACATAATATGGAAGTATTCCAATACTTTTCAACACATTTTACTTTGTGATTCATTTAAATTTGTCAAAAATATCAGTTAGTGCAAAGAATTTGAAATGAGTACAAAACCAAATATTATGAAAAGTAAAAACAATGAAATATATTAATGAATATTTCCTTACCTACTGTGATGATAGTAACATCTGCCTTCATTTTGATTGTATTATGTCTATCCATAAGAAATTTATGAAAATTGGATCCAACCAAAAGAAAATCATCTGCTTAGCCTCTTAAATTGTAATACCTCATCATCATCTTGGATCAATAAATAATGAGCTAAACAGCAAGGCGTAGTAAAAGAGGATTGTTAAAAAAAATTAAAATAAAATAGGGGCACCTGGGTGGTGAAGTTGGTTGAGCATCTGACTCTTGGTTTTGGCTCAGGTCCTATTCTCAGGGTGGTGAGATGGAGCCCCACGTCAGGCTCTGCTCTCAGTGCAGAGTCTGCCGGAGATTCTTTCTCCTTCTCCCTCTCCCTCTCCCACTTGTGTGCATGCTCTCTCTCTAAAATAAATAAATATTTTTTAAAAAATTAAAATGAAATAAATACAAGGAAAAACACTATTAAACCTCTACATAATACTCTAGTTTCTATACTTTTTTCACCAAGAGGCACCAAAAAGCTGCTTGCAAATCAGAAATTCTTGGGGCACCTGGGTATCTCAGTGGGTTAAGTGGCTGGTTCTTGATTTCCGCTCAGGTCATAATTTCAGGGTCCTGAGATCAAGCCCTGTGTGGGGCTTTCTGCTCAGCAGGGAGTCTGTTTCAGGATTTCCTCTCTCTCCCTCTGTTCCTCTCTCTCTCTCTTACTCTCTAAGATAAATAAATAAATCTTTTTAAAAAAGCAGAAACTCCCCAACTATAATGGATCATGTATTATTCATTTTGCTAACAAAGGTACATTCATTAGAATCATATAACTAAAAGACTAAAAAAGTAATCATAAATAACTTCAAAAAATAATAGGCCTTGGGGCTCCTGGGTGGCTCAGTCAGTTAAGCGTCTGCCTTTGGCTCAGGTCATGATCCCAGCGTCCTGGGATCAAGCCCCACATCGGGTTCCCTGCTCAGTGGGAAGCCTGCTTCTCCCTCTCCCACTCCCCCTGCTTGTGTTCCCCCTCTCGCTGTGTCTCTCTCTGTTGAATAAATAAAATCTTTAAAAACACACAAACCCCCCCCCAAAATAAGAGGCCTTAATTATTGTTGACATTGTACATTATGTTTTCATGTTATAACAGAAGTGTGTTTCTGTAAGAGTTAAAAATGTAAAGACATTAGTTGAAGGGAGGCTATAGAAAAATTATTACCGATTACTGCCTCTGCATGGTGAGATCATGGATGTTTTCATTTTTTTTCTTTTTGTCACTGGGTTTTCTAATATTTCTATAGTCACTATGACAAAGCTGATTATGTGAAAAATAATTTATTTTTAGTTTTGAGTTACCAACTTTCACTCAAAAAATGCTGAATGCTAGTAATTGTACACTACAGAAATCATGTCTCAGTAGAGCTATACGCCTTTAGCTAAGCATCATTTTAGGAAGAAAGTCTTAAGGAAATGAATGAATAAAAGTAAATTGGTGAAAAATAATTTCATACTTTTTGAAGGATATATGGGGACATATTTTCCATTGAAAATTATTAAACCTTCCCCTCCTCCAATCAAAAGGGAATTTATCTCTTTTGTCTATAGGGCAGATAATACTAACAAATTAGGTCTTAAGGCATTGTGGCCACTGGACTTAGCAAAATCAGGATTCAAATCCTATTCCCTTGAATAAGTAAGTTTGAAATCTCAAATCAGTCATTTCATCTCTCTGAAACTCAGATTGTTTTTTTCTATAGAATCTATGCAATGGTAGTAATTATTTTAAAGACACCTTAGCTGTCTTAAGGATTAATTAAAATAATGTATAAGATATAAAGCACCAGTGTGGGATAAATATTTTTGGAAGACATTTCCTTTTCTTCCCTTTGTAGAACAAAAATTTAAAAGGTAATGATACTTATCTCTCCCTACCTGGCCTTTTTCCTTCTCTGCTCGCTTTCACTGACTCTTCTATATGTAAACTGTCTCGATATTTGAAATTGTCATTTTTTGCCTAAATTCTCATGAGTATACTCATTGAATCAAATTATTTTCCCACAGAAAGCTAAGCTATCAACTTCTAACTTTCTCATTAAGGGTGATAAATGTGTAGATCTTGACTTCTGTATTAGAATTTTTCATTTGCTTTTAAGATGGTTGGTTTTAAAATGAAATTTATCCGGTTCTAGTAAAAAGACAGTAGGTTTTACTGGAATGGCCCTCTCATAGTAAAGAAATGCCAAACATGATGCAAAAATTACTCTGTGAAGGGTCTGTAGAAGGACCATACACAGGAAAGAACTGAAGGGCATTCGGCTCTTGGATGCCGGGTTGCTTGCGTGATCGTACTGCAAGGTCATTGCAAGAGCGACTTGGTAGCAAGAAGGACAAAAGCCCTTGTTCAGGCCTGAAAACACGGCTAAGGGAAACAACTTCCTTACAATGTATTTGCAATTTTCTTATAAGTTTGAGATTGTTTCAAAATAAAAATATAAAAGATGAAACAGTGAAATAAGTATAAAGACACAGTTTGAAGATTAACTGATGGAGACAGACTTACGTAAAACTAAGCATAGGAAAGCTAGTATGTCTTTATTAGGATATGGCAAATTAGATAAAACTATTTCAGTGATAGAGACATGGTAATAGCTGATGCAAAGGAACATGCTTAATTTTCCTTAGTAAAGGAACTTTTGAAAGGTAGTTTTAGAAATGAATCACTATGCTTACTGAATAAAATTGTATGGTGTATAAATCTAGCCAGAGGCATCAAGCTAAAAGCTTGGCATCAAATTCCATCAGCTATAAAATCATCTTGTTGCAGTTAATACTGTAACGGTAGGGTCCCCATAGTAAATAAATAAATAAGCTCAGGTTTTATTATAGAATTCTATTTTTCTGTGAAACAATAGGGACATAGAGGAAGCATCCCTTTCTGACATGAATCACAGTGATCTAAAACCAATTTTAACTTTAAAAACCTACACAGGAAGTTTTTAAAGTTAAATCCAAAAAGGACACTTTATCTGGTATGGTTCTATATACACATCACAACAGTGAATGGAGTTTTCCTAAGTTAGGATGAAGTGTTGAGTACTTTTTATATTAGACAAAGAATGGATCTGAAAATCTTACATTCTGATGGCCATGACTGAAGTGGTACATTTGCTCTATTCATTCCTATTAGTGGTCATATAATTGGAAACGGAATAGAGCATGGGGTGTGACATTCTACTGTATGCTATAAAGCATGTATTTTTAGACATGTAGCATCTCCCTTTTTTCATATTCAAAATATATGCAAACCTGCCTCCTTTTAAGTTCCATTCTTAAAATATCAAAAAGGAAAATGCTTCTAGACATTATGAATAAGGTCAAAATAACCCAGTATTATTGTTCATTTTTTAAAAAATGGTTTTAAGGAATCAGCAGCTCTAGTATTTTGAACTTGTCTCAGCCTCAGTTTCAGAGAAAGTGGTTATGAGGAAAAGACAAGGGACATTTCAGACAGGAAGCTCTCTCCTGATTTCCTTATCACCAGAAGCAATTCTCTATTAAAGTTTTTTCTTTTTTTTTTAATTTTTAAAAGATTTTATTTATTTATTTGAGAGAGAGGGAAAGCACAGAGGGAGTGGGAGAGGAAACAGCAGACTTCCCTCTGAGCAGAGACACTGATATAGGGCTCAGTCCCAGGACCCTGAGATCATGACCACAGCCAAAGGCAGATGCTTAACCCACTGAGCCACCCAGGTGCCCCAGAAAGTTTTTCCTATCTTTTTGAGTATAAACCTTGACTTTTGCTCCTTGCATGCACTTCCATTCACCTTCCTCCCCCACTCTCCCACCCCACCCCACCCCAGAGATCACTGCTGAGGCAAGTAGCTACCTGTTGTACACAGTAATTGTATCAAGTTTTATTACAGTGTGGAAAATCTCAAGTCACAATCATAGTTACAGAGGTCAGCTCTCATCAGCTGTATCATTAACTTCTCTATCCGGCTTTCTGCGATATTTGAGTTGCTATCAATTCTCAGTTGCTACCAAACCTAATCCTTAAAAGAGAACTCATCTTCTCATGGTTACATCAATTTATTTTTTTAATGAAATACTTTCAAGTAAGGAGTAGAAATTTCTGAAACGATAGTTTCTAGTAACCCAGGACTATAGCTATAGTCATTCTGTGTGCTACAAAACTAGGAAGCACCTGAACCTGTTTCAATCTTTTGTCCACCTCTCAAGTCCTTCTTCATTTTCTTAAAATTCTCATTGTGATAATCTGTTTCCATGTACATAAGCCTGGCTTTCACCTACATCAAGTGCTTTTTACTATCTCTGACATATTCCATAATATATCTCCATGCATTATGATTTTAAATTGTATTAAATCAGTCATACTAATCAACTATAGAACAAACCCCAAATATTTATTTTTGTAATACAAGAAACATATAAGAATATAAACAATTGGAAGAATTTGCCAAATATCACTGAAAAAAATTCCACAAATCTCTACCCTTGATAGTGTCCTTCACTATCATGACATCATAAGAATATTCTGGGCTTGCTCCATAAAGGTGCCCTCTATGCAGAGCTGGATGAACTCCAGGTAGTTTATATGCCGTAGTTGGCACAGTGTATAGATTTCTGCATTGTTACTTATTTTGACAGTGTGCTGCCATGGAGTTGAGCCAAGGTACAAATCTTGGGCTATACATGTGAAGGGTTGGGACTCTATGCCATTGTGTGTGTGCCTCACAAAAGAAAAAAAATGCAATAGAGAAGACCAAATATGTTGTAAGCTTTATTCAGGAATTTTTCACAGCAGCCTAGAGATTTGATAGTATGTGAGTCTCCTATTTGAATGACGTGAGGTCAAGTGTAACCTCAGTACAATTCCTAGTGAGATGTATATCATGAATAACAGAGGTTTTCTTTCCTCTCCCTCTCCTCCTCTCCTGGTTGGCTCACTTTGACTGCCTGCCCAACTTCAGCAGCTTGCAGACTGGATGCTACTTCCCACAGCAATCCACCTTAAATGCTCAATTATTAAGCCAGAGAAAGATTGATTTAAAACTCTTAAGAAACATCTCACTTTTTACTATGGTCATCACAGTTTCTGGTCTATAACAAACACATTTTCACTATCCAAAATTGTAATGAGCTTAAAGATGAAATTTTTAAAAAGGACAAAATTGCCAGCCTAATAATAAAGATTACTGGGATCCTTACTGGCAATAAAGATTAGCTTGACAAAAACTAAAGGGTAAAAGTCATGCTAACTGTACATACTTAGGTGTAATTAATGTCAAATTATTTTAAAATATGCTAGGACTTGCACTATAAAAATATGTAATAAATATCTACTTTGAAAAGCATCATGCAAAGTGGCTTTATTTAATCTAACTACTTTTGAAACAACTTCTTTTGACAATGTTTAATCTTATCAAAGTGACAATGCTCATCCCTTCAAAATTGAATTCCATTTCAAAATGTGATTTAAAAAATAGTTACTGAAGTGGCTACCATCATTGAAATCAAGAATTTCAGAATACAGTTTGATTATTAATTTTTTTACATAGGGATATGAACTCTGGGTGCAATGACCTGATTTCTGAAATATTTTCTTTTCAAACACTGTGTGGTAGACTAAAAATCAGATCTAAGTTCTTGTCTAGTGATTAGCCTACAGATAATCAGAATGGGTTTAGTGACCTTGGGCAAATTATCATAACCAAATGTAATCTAAATCCCCAGTATAGAGAGTTTGGATTAAATGAATTGTGACAAGTGACCTTCTTTTTCATATCTATTCTGTCTCAGTCAACTTTAAGTATTTGGCTATCTTGATTAGAAGTATTAAATCCACGCAGTTGGCTGTGGAATAGGGTTCTCAATCTTGTACTGATATTTTGAGTCAAATGATTCTTTGTTTTAGGGACTGTCCTGGACATGGTAGGATGTTTAGCAGAATCCTTGGCCTTTTGTACCAGATTTCGGTAGCAGTGAAAACCAAAATGTATCAATCAAAAATGTACCCAGATATCAAATGCTCCCTGAAGACAAAATCAAACTTGGTTGAGAACCGCTGCTATAGAAGGAAAGGAAGTGGTGTCACATTTAAATAGCTTAAATGTACTAATGTCACCCTTTTTTCTTTAAAGATTATTTATTTATTTATTTATTTGAGAGAAGGAGGGAGAGAGAGAGAGTGAGCATGGGGGGGGAGGAGGGTGCAGAGGAAGAGGGACAAATAGACTCCCTGCTGAGCAGGGAGCCCTATGCAGGGCTTGATCCCAGGACCCTGAAGTCATGACCTGAGCCAAAGTCAGGTGCTTAACCCACTGAACCACCGAGGTCCCCGTAATATCACTTTTTTCCCCCAATATATTTGTTCAATCTCTGATACTTCAGTGCCATATTAGTTGACATTTGATAGGAAGTTGGATTTCCACTAATCATTATTTCACTTCAGAAGTAATAAATTATGTGATTCTCTGACATTGAGAAGGAAACGTATACTTACTAATTATTAATATGTCCATACACTGGTTATCAGTTTCAAAATATTTTGCTTAAATGCTTCTATTGATTATTATTTAATGTCTGGGAAGATACTACAGAATAATTTAAAAACTTTTATTTGAACTGCTTATGATGGGATATGATAAAAACTTGGCCTTAGCTCATCAGTCTGTAGTAATCATAAGATTCAAATAGGGAAAAAAAAATTTAAGATTTTTCTTAAGTTTCAAAATTTCTTAAATTCCTTTCATTTACTGGGTTGCATTTCTAGAGCTTAAAGGAAGTCAAAAAAGAGTTTGTATTTTGGGGAAGAACCACTTTTTTTAAACTTATTATTGGCTTTAGATATCAAGATACTGATTATTGAGCACTTTTATTTTTTAGGTAACATTGCTTCTGTTCTTCCATTAATTTCTTAAAATAAGATTGTTCAATTTAAAAATGTTTTTAATAAAAATTATATACATTCATTTTTCAAAAATAGGATTTGGAAAATGTAAGGAGTTTCTTGCACGTCTTCAAAGGATTACCATTAGCCTAAAATATGAATTTTAACTTTCTTGCTGGAATACGAACTCCATTAACGTAGGAACCCAATCTAGAAAACAAATTTGCTGTATAATAATTTAAAGGTGGCCACTGAATGACACCAAATATGAATTTATTGATTTATAATGAAAAAATAAATGAATCAATATATATGTTTGAAAAATAACAAATCCAGGGTGGGGAACATTATTTTCCTTCCATGATTTAAAAAAATCTACTCTTAAAAGGTATAAGACAGCATCTCTGCTTCTTACCAAATAAATCTAATATGACATTTTGGTGAATATTGAGTCAGATTAAAGAGAATTGGACAGTCCTAGTAAATACATACAAGCTGACCATTCATATACTCATTTATTATACAAAATTAACTAAGCATCTAAAATATGGAAGGCACACTGCCCAGTACTGAGAATATATTGATGAGGAAAAGACTTTTTATGGATCCCAAAATGAATATTGGTTGATTAGGAAACTCTCTAACCCATATACTGCTAATGATTATGGTAAATTCCAAACATCTCAAAAATTAACGACCTTAAATTATGATAATATTGAAGAGGGAAATTGACCAGAGCAGGCCCAGGCCAGGAGGCCCCAGAAGATGGAAAGTTACTAACAATAAGCTAGAGATAACCAGAAGCCCTACTGGGAGCAAGAGATAACCAGCCGTTTCTGCTTCTGGAAACAGGCTTCCTGCCACAGGCTCCCTGCACTACTGTTCCCGCCTAAAGCAGCCGCTGCTCCCCCAGTTCAAACCCACCTACCAGCAGTCAGCATAGCCCTTGGAACCTGACTGCCTGCAGTCCCCTATAAACGCTCTGTAACCCCATTGCCTGGGGCCCAGAATTTGGAGCAGGAGCTCATCGGGGTCCGCCGGTGTAAAATAAATCCGAGTTCTCCTACTCCTCGAGTGTCATTTTGTCTCTCACCAGTCTGATTCTTATTTTTCCGCAACAATACAAAACATTGCATATTTTTAACTTTTTATTTTGAAATAATTATATAGTCACAGGAAGTTGCAAAGATAGTACAGACAAGTCCTATGTACCATTAACTCACTTTTCCCTTATATAACTGTAAACAAAGATTATCCTTGACCAAAATCTTGGAAGGCTCCTCTGAGCTTTCTTCTGGACTAGGCCTCAACCTTAGCCTTTAAAGACTTGAACAAACACTGGCATAGTTTCTAACAGGTAAAGGCATTATCCCTAGGAGGAAGCTAGCCTCCTTGAAAGTGCCTGCCTGGGAAAACTCAAGGTTGCCAAAAGAAATTACTATTTGTTCCAGCCAACACTTGAAGATAGGGCCTTTGTCTCCTAGTCTTGTGGTAGTGGGGGTAGGGGTAGGAGCCTAACTTTGATAAATGCCCACTTAGCAAACCCAGATGGGTTTCTGATAGATCACCCCTCCCCAGCTTTTTGTAGTTTTTTACTTTTCTGACTCTACTGAGCCCCCGTTTATCTCCTTCACTAATTTATCATTCTTCCTTTAAAACACTGAGTCACCTCTGAAAAAACTGAAGTTCAGTTCAGTTCATGCTGGACTCTTTTCCCCATTGCAATAGTACATAATAATTAAAATCTGTCCTTACCGTGTCTGAATGCATCTTTGACATAGTCAATATCAAACCCAGCATAATGACATTGGTACAATCCACAGGCCTTATTCAGATTTTACCAGTTTTATTGGCACTTTGTGTGTGTGTGTGAGTGTTTGTGTTTATGCAATTTAATCACATCTAGAGCCACATAATCACTACCACACAAAAAAAGATACCTAACTTTTCCATTACCATAAGATCCCTCTTGCTGCCTCTATAGAGTTACACCTTTTCCCCATACTTCTTCCCAACACCATCCCTGTAGTTTTGTCATTTAAAGAATGTAGGTAAATATCATTATGCCGTATGTTTTCTTTTGAGATAGGCTTTTATCTTTCAGCATAATTCCCTTGAGATTAATTCAAATTGTTGCACTCATAAATTGTCCATTTTTGAGCATGAAATGGATGCATCACAGTTTGTTGAACCATTAACCTATTGAAAGACATTTGGGGTATTTTTGATTTGGGACTATCACAAATAAAATATCACATGGCTGTTTTTGTATCAACATAAGTTACCTGTTCTCTGGGATATATGGCTGGTGGCGAGATTGCTGAGTCACATGGTAAGAGTATTTTTAATTTCACTGTGGTTGTTTCCTAAGAAACTGAAAAAAAAAAAAATTCCAGAGTGGTTGTGTCTTTTTACATTCTCACCACCAGTTGATGAGAAATAATTTCTCTGTATTTGTGCCAACATTTGGTGACAAATGGCAGTTCATGACGGAGTAATTAACCTCATTCTGTGAGTTAGGTCGTATTAACAGTACATTTACAAAATACTATTAGAGTTGATATTTATATAAATGATAAGTTTAAAATATCAAAATTTGCGAATAGAATATAAAGTGAGATAGAAGAATGTGTTAATCTTCAGATATAATGTGTTGCCATGTATGCTTTTAACATATTTGACAATACACAGACCCATTTTGCAAAATTGCGTTAGAATAAATAAAATTGCTTTATTTGGAAAGTTTATAGTACAATTTAATAGTCTCAAAAAATTGAAGAATACCAAGCTAGGAGCTAATACTAAATTACAAATTTGATGGGCTAGGGGAGTTGTAGCGCTATCTAAACAACATAAAGTGAAGTAAGCATTTGGCAATTATTCGTCTTTGAAAATTTAAGAATTCTTTAACTAATAGTCATAAGCAGTCCACAGTACAGTCTCCCCCAGTGATATTTTTCTCTTCTACTCTGAGTTTTGGAAGCTGTCAGGTCCCACTGTTGTTTAAATATTTAATTCAACTCAACATTTTGTGTTTTTAGTTACTATGAAATGCTGAAGAGTAACTGTATATTGGCCTACAGTTTTTCATTAATTTTTATGTGGAAGAAAATTAATGTTTCCATATTATATATTTGTGTGTATATATATATATATATGTATATATATATATATATGATAGCATGTATGTTTTGTGTACACCAACCTGCACATATATAATACACACACACCCATATGCGTGTATATAAGTGCGCATTTTTCCCCAATAAAATATCCATGATGTATTGGGCAGTTTGTTTTTTCCAGGTATTGTTATATAGCCTGATAGGTATATTATCTCATTAATTATCAAACCATCATATAGTATATTTTAAGGTGAAGATTTAGAGTTGTTAAGTTTGAATTGAGAGGCCACATAATTATCCACTACACTGTATTTTATTAACTTCAATAGGTTGACAGAAAAAAAACCAGATTTGAATAAATTAGTCACTAAGTGAAAACTCAGGCTGAATTGCAGCTCCTATAGAGGCGTTGGCAACTCCTCCCACACCCACCCTATCCCCAAACTCTTACACACATGGAACAATATTCTTTTAGAATCTTAAAGACTGTTTTATGTACTTGAAAGTATTTACACTTGTGGTTTTTATATATTGTTTATTGTTATATATTTTGGTTACTTACAAAAATTCAATGATAAAAATCTACCGTCAAAAATTACTTCTTTGAAGCTTTCTGAATGTCTGTGTATAAATCCAGACTGGATGTACATTACCCAATTCTTTATTTTCCAGTGAATCTATCTTAAAACTCAGTTTTCCCTTATTTCACTCTCCCGACTCTACGAATTATAAATTCTGTATTTACATTTAGTCATCTGTGTGAAAGACTAGTAGGCATTTTGTTTCTTCTATAATGGTGTCTAAGTCAGTCATTATTTTCAATGGTGCTGTTTTTACTATTTACACAAGTAAATGTTGGCATATTATATGTGGAAAATAGTTTGCCAGTTAATTTATCTAGAAGATCATACCCTAAATTGGGATCTCTGGCTTTCATTTAAAAAAGAAGCATTTAAGAAATGTCATAGTTTACATCAAATAGATATTTTAAAGCTCATTAATTTTGCTTCTTCAACATTGTGGGAAGCCTAAGTAATGCAGTAGCAGTTTATTTTAATGTGAGAAAGGAAGAAATCAAGAAACATATTGAGTGCATTAATAATACTGTATTGTATACTTGAAATTTATTGAGAGTTCATCTTAAGTGTGCTCAGCACACACACACCCACCCCTATGTGAAGTGACAGACATGTTAATTAGGTTGATTGTGGTAATCAGTTCACAATGGATACATATATGTAAACATCACATTGTACCCCTTAAACATATACAATTTATTTATTGACTATACCTCAACAAGCTGGGGAAAACCCCCATGTTCTATGACAAGCCCTTACAGGGACTTCCCAGGTTCCTGGGTCCACTCGCTTGTATGCGAGACTGAGGATACAGTTTGCTTTCTTAGGCGGCATTTTTCCGCCATGACACGGTGGGTTGTTACTTTGCCTCGGTTGGCGGTTTGCATATACACCGACCAATTATTCGTTTTTTGTTTTTTGGCTTTTTTTTTACTTTATATAAAGTTTTCGTGTGCAGTTCTCAAGTCTGTAAGAGATGACAACAAATTTTGGGTGCCTGTGAGAACACTGGGCCCCACGACGCGTAACTAGGCTGAGTGGCCCCGCCAGCCTGGGTCTGGAGCACGGACTCTCCTCAGAGGCTGTGAGGCTGGAAGCCGCCGCGGAGGAGGGGCGGGGCCGGAGCCGCCAGGTGGCGCGCAGCTGGCGGAGCGCGGGAGCCACGTCGGGTCCTTGGCCCAGCTGGCCCAGCACGAGGCCTGGCCGGGTCTCAGTCTCTGAGGCTTACGCTTCACGCACGGCCTACCAGCCTGCTTGTCCCGGGAGTGTCTCAGCTCCGCCTCGGAGCCAAGCTGTGTCCGCCACAGCCAGCGGAGTCTGTGGTGGCGGATGCTGAAGAGCCCTGGGGTGAGATCATAGGTGGCCGCCAGCAGGCGAAGCCCGGGAAGAGCAGCACCCATTGGCCGCTCGGGCGTGCTGCTATTCAGGGTTCAGGTCCAGAAAGCTGACCCTGCCGGTGCCTGGGCAGGAGCCTTCCATTCTCAGTGAGGAGCCGGTCCAGCAAGGGCTTGAAGTAGTTCCTCATGGCTGCCTGGCTCTCTTCTCTCCGAGACGACCTGCCAGAGTGACGGACTCCGCTCCGACGACATGTGATATATGAGACTCCACTTTGCTAGCGGACCACTCTAGAAGATCTTTGCTGTCTTAGTGAAGCAGGTGGCCATGTTGGGAAGGACCATGAGCCCGAGAACTGGGGACAGTCTTAAGGAACTACAGGAAGCTGGTGGCCTCCAGGAGCTGAGAATGACCCTAGTCAGTAGCCAGCAAGAAGCCGGGGCCCTCAGTCCACCGACTGCGAGGAAGTAATTCTGCCAGCAGCCTCTGTCCGTGAGCCTGGGGTGGACCCTCTCCAGTCAAGCCACAGTCGGGGGACACCTTGATTACAGCTTTGTGAGACCCTAAGCAGAGGACAACAGGTAAGCCCTGCCCAGACTACTGACCCCCAGGAATGGTAAGATAATATGCGTCTGCCTTTTTAAGTTGCTAAATTTTTGGTAATTTTTATGCCACAATAGAAAACTAATATATATGACTTCAGGCTAGAAATGAAAGATAACTTTCTAAAGTATTTTGCAGCTAATATGCTTAATAACAGGTTTCAGTGAAGGAAAAGTAATCAACGGCTTAGTTTCTATCAAATTACTCTCCAATAAGAGAATCATGGAAAATAAACCTGGGAGAGATGACACATCTTCAGCCCCACAAGGAGAATAAACTGGAAGCAGATTTTAATAGCTAATTGACAAATAATGATTATTTATCCTGGTAAGGAGTTAGTTTAAGAGGCAAGAGAAATTTCTAAATTTCAAGGGAAATTACAAGAGCTATTGGGTAGCCTGTTAGGAATTTTAATGGTAATTATCAGTTCAAATGCCCATTATGGCCATAAGGTAATATAAAGAAATGAGGTGTGGCCAGAGTAAATGGTTATGCAGTCATATGGTGCTAACTAGGGGTGTGTGCCCTACTGAAAAAGGTAGCTTCTGCCTAGTCCATGGCCAGCAGTTGCTATTTGGAATTGAGTCAGCTCTGGACTGGGTTTTTCATCTTTTTAGGAGATTTCAGAGGCATGTGTTTGTAAATATCAAATAAAATATATATTTTTAAAACTATTTAAAAATATTTATCTGGAGGACAGTTGTTTGTGGCTCCTGGTTTGCCACAAGTTTGCTTTACAGAATAGTCGATGGAATACCGGGGAATAGCCAAAGGAAAGTGAGTCAACTAGAAAAGGAATGAATCGTTTTCCTTAAGCTGAGAATAGTGGATCAAAGATACAAGTTTGGAGAAGGTATAATCACCGAGATGACATAATCAAATGTGGAGGAATGATGTTGGATCAATGATTTTTACAGTAAAACTCAGAGAAATACAGGCTGTCCTTTACCCATTTGGGAAGGACAGGAGGAAAGTAAAAACTATAAGAAGGCATTAGCACTTATATCAACTGTATTTAATTATTTTAATCATCTATATATGTATGCTACCTGCTCTGTCATGTAATACACTGTTAAAGACGGAAAAGCCTATTTACAGTCAACTGTTATTAACTCTGTGGCCTTAGGTTTGTTTGCTGTGAGTAGACAGAATTGACCCTAGAGATAAAACAACATCTACCAACTTGAAACCAGCGAAATAATTGCTTATTAAGGAGAGGGATTTATATACAAAATCAATACATATAGGAATACTGGACAAATGTGTGTGGAGGGTGGGTAAGGTGAAATCATCTGTGAA
Source organism: Ursus maritimus (assembly GCF_017311325.1). NCBI lineage: Eukaryota > Metazoa > Chordata > Mammalia > Carnivora > Ursidae > Ursus > Ursus maritimus. Next base: position 60,437,660 of record NW_024423344.1, on the reverse strand, counting down.
TATACTCCCTGGCAGATTGCTTTGAAATTTTGATATCCACATTCTTCCTTCCAGAGTGTATTGCCACCATCTCTGCAAACATTTTTGCTGCCCTTAATTTATTACTATACGAGAGTCATTTTGAATATGTCAATGTAATACAGGCGTAGGACTTTTGACTTTGATCACAGTGCAGATTTGACTACAAGCATCTGGGATACAGCACTGTAATCTCTTGGAGACAATTTGTTGTCATATATGACCAGATTGTGCACTAATTTAAGTGTGGATGATGTGTAAAGTAAGTTTCTGTTTGTTGGGTCTCATTACTAGCCACTATTTTAAGACTTTAATGTTTGCTTCTAAGTGTCACCTCTGTAAAATGAGATTTGGATTTAAGCCAGCTGGAAGTTATTCAGCAATAGATTTCAGATAGGCAAAGAACAGCTGGAATACTGTTCCTGCTACTTGGGGTGCCAGGGAAGATGTATGGTTGGGTGTCATACAAGTATAGGAGGTGTTCAATGGCAGATGCCTATTTGTTTTTTAAATAACATGATATAGCCGAATAATGCTAGTATGTCAAACCTGAACTTTACCCTCAAAAGTAGAAAGAGTATTCTAATGATGTCTAGTTAACTATAGCCTGAATTTTAAGTTTTTAATTAAAAAACACAATACATTAAAAATTATAGAAATCTTAAGTGTGGAGTTTATTTTTCCCAAGTAAACGTGTCTATGTAATTAACACGTGATCAAGAATCCCAGGACATCAGTGGCAGCCCTCAGGGCCTGTCCCAGTCCTATTCACACTCATGTCCAAAGGTGATTACCTAATCACTATCCTAATTTCTAGCACATGGGTTAGTTTTTACTGTTTTTGAAACTTACGTAATTGAAATTTTACAGTATTTACTTTTGTCTGGCTTCTTTCAGGCAATATTATGTGTGTGTGATTCAACCACATTACTGTATAGAACACGTTTTGTTTTCTTTTTTTCGTTTATATTATTATATAATACCACAATATATCCTCATACCAAAGTGTATGTGTTCTGTTGCAGGAGAGTTGCTTGTATCGACTTTGGGGCTATAACAAATAATGCTTCTATAAACATACATATATATCATTTTGTCACATTTATATTCATATATGATTTATACATGCCAGGGGGTAGAACTGCTGGTTCTAGAAGATACAAATCATCTAATTTATTAAATACTGCTGTAAAAATGAGTAAAGGAGACTTGGTTTAAAATGGAATCAGGAAGCCATGAAGGTAGAGGTCTTAGGCAGGTAACATTTGTTTCAACTTACATGACCAGCAGGAAGAAGGAAGGTTTCTACATGCCTCAGTAACAGCAAACTGCCCACCACTTGCAGCCAGTGAGAAGCTGCCATAACCTTAAACTTCTATTCTCCTCCAATGAACTTACGTTCAAAACAACCCTCCATACTTTCCTCTGAGAACCTAATAAAATCTAGCCTCCCCTTTGTCTCTTTGGATTTGCCTATGGTTTGCCATAGTTTGTTGTCCCAAATTCCAGTTCCTCTGCTATTCCTAAATAAACTTACCTTTGTTTAGTTAAATTGCCATTCATTTTATTTAAGGTCGACACTGCTAAATAGTTTTTCATAATATGATTTTATAAATACAGAATCCCACCAGGTTTGGCATAAGTAGTACCATTATCTCCATAACATATGATTTGTTAGGCTTCTTAATTTTAGTAATTTCTGTTGCTGTTGTTTATCATTGGGATTTAAATTGAATTTTCGGGATGGTTAATGAGTTTGATTAGCTTTTTCAAGTCTCAGGGCTATCTATTTACATATTCTTTTTTTCTCACGTGCCAATCTCACATTGCCTTTGTTGCTGATTCTATAGCTTCTTGGATTTCAAAATGTTTGGATTTCCACATGAACTTTAGAATCTACATGCCAGACTCCAAAACAAAACAAAACAAAATTCTGAGATCTTGAGAATGCCTTTAATCTATAGAGAAATTTTGGGAGAATTGACACTTAATAAACATTCAGTATTCCAATATGACCATGGATAGTGAAAGCACTTAGGCTTCATTCATTTTCAGTATTTTGTAGTTTTCTGAACTGAGTGTTTGAACAGTGTTCACTAGGTTTATTTCTAGGTATTGAAGTTTTTTGAAACTATAGTAAATGGTTTCATTTATTAATTTTATTTTTAATTATGTTTAATGATATTTTGAGCTACATTTGAATTTGGTGTATTGATACTTCATTTAGCACATTTCAGAAATTCAGTTATTGATACTAATTGTTTTGGGCAAATTAGTTTGAAATTTTTATATATACTATCTTGAGTCTGCAAAAATGACATTTTTATATCTTCTTCTTTAATCTTTGTGTTCTCCATTTCTTAGTCTTGCATTATTGCATTCTATGAGTTAGTTTTGAATAGAAGTTGTGAGAATGGACATTTATGTTTCCTTTTCAGTCTTAGGAAAAAAGAACTTTACCACTGAGTATATTGAATGCTGACATTTTTTTATAGTTACCTGTGGTAAGCAGAATTCTAAAATGGTCCTATGATATCTGGCCCATACACTTCTCCCCTTTTGTTTTAAAGAGTCCTAACTTAGTTTTAGTCTAGTTTCCTAACAGATTTTATCACTAATGAGTGTTAAATTTTATCAAATTAGTTTTCTGTATCTATTGAGATAATCTTTTGTTTTGTTTTCTGTTTATGTGGTGAATTAAATTATGTTGACTCTTGCATTTTCTTGGAATAAACTTCACTTGGTCCTGGCACTTACATTATTCTTTCTATATATAGCTTGATTTAGTTTGCTAATTTATTGGGTAGGATCTTTTTATTTGTGATTATGATAGAGGTCCCTGCTGATTGTCATTGTCTTGCTCTCCTGGTCAGATTTTGGATTCAAGAATTTGCTGACCTCATAAAACCAAGTGGGAAAATGAAATGTGTGTATAATTTGGAAGAGAAGACATCTGGGATTTGATAATTTAGAAATATTTAGTTATAACTATAGTTTATAGTTTAGTAGATATAGGACTATTCAGTTTTTCTGTTATTTAATCTGGTTGGAATGTTTGTTAATTTTTGTCTCCATAGTCCATAATCTGTGACAGCCAAAATTTGTGCTCAGCTTCTTACCCATTATCAGCTACTTTCTGCTGGATTTTCCAGCTCCCACTTAAATTTGGCAAATGCTTTGAAAGAATTCCTTTCACATTTTCTCTTGAGCTCTAAATGAAAAAAAAATCCTGCCCTATGTTAAAAAGTGTATTCATTACAAAGGGTTTTTCAGTAGCAAATTTAGTTGGAATTGTATATTTTTATCCTGAACTTGTGTTGGCTTGAACCAGTTTTGGCTGATGTTAAATTGTGGGGAGTAGAGTAATTTTATATCTCACCCCCTACTCTGGTTTTGTTCCTTAGTCCTGGGAGAAGAGTGACTACCTGGACACATCCTTCATGGTTAACTTTGCTACATAGGCATTTCTAAACTTTCTTACTCAAAATTTGTTTTTTCATAAGAGCTTTGCTCTTGTTAGTCAAGGGAACCATGAATTCCAGCTGTGTGTAGTGACAACAGAAGATCAAATAAATATTGAATAAATCCTGGCAGATGCCAACATGTATATATGCCAAGGAACAAGGGTTAGACATTCACTCTTCTTTAGTGCCTTAGCACTATGGAAGATCCCAGGATTATGTGGAACCCCTGGGGAGAGAAAGGTTAGGCTAAATTGACCTATGAGCTCCTAAATTCATTGAGATTAAATTTCCACCAACTGACAATTTAAAGGATTAAATTGAATTATAGAAAAGATTTTAAAAGTTATATTTTTGGACACTTGAGTTAGAAGTAGTGATTTGTAGCCACACTACACAGTACACACACACTTGTTTTTCTTATAAATATTGAATATAGTTTTTATATCATTTGTGTTTTTTTCATGTAAATCATCATGTTCCCATTTCCATTTTAGTACATATACATCTACAACATTCTTTTAAAATGCTTCTAAGTATTTTATAACATAGATACAATATATTTTATCTAACAATCTCCCTAGTGATGGGTATTAGGAGCATTTTCTATTTTTATCACCACAAACAATATTGTGAGATGCTTACTAACTGCTCCTTTTATTTCTGTAGGAAAAGTGGATTACTGATCAAAGGGAGTATGCATTCATGAGTATCAGATAGTCTACTAGATTCAATAAACAAGCGATGATTGTTTTCCAAATTTTATTGAGAACATTCATTTTTACTAATTTTTCTGTAGTTAAAAATTACCTGTATGAAATCTAAACCAAGTTATATATGGAGAAAATTATTTTTAATTTTAGGTCAAATAAGGGGGACTGTTTATATTTTTACATACTGTGCTGTGTTTTAATTTTTTGGTCATTTTATTCTTGAGTTCTAAAGTTAAGGCTACTAATAACCCATCAATAGAGTTCCCTAATGATAGATTTCTATTCACAATAGTCTTTCTTTCCTCCAGGTCAATTTGCTAATTACATATCTATTTTTTTTTATTTAAATTTTTAGCAGCCTAAATAACACTTTCTAAAGAGATTAACTGTGAACACTTTGAACAATACCTTCTTAGCACAAGCATTTAATTTGACTGTAGTAAAAACTCACATTCTAAAGGAATACCTATAATGGGCAACTATCTGATGTTTCAAATGCTTCTTCCTGCATCAGTGTGAATATCAAGACTATGATAAACTCAAACATAACTAAATATTTGTAAGATGATGAAGTATTTTACCCAGAGTATTTCTACTTGTTATCAACTTGACAAGTAAATATTAGACCTAAAATGAACATCTGTTCATGGTAAAGTGGCTAATAAAAATGCCTGCAGTCAGAATGGAGGAAATATTTTCACATTTCTTCCAGCATTTTAATGAAAAGTTTATATGAAATATAGCGATTTTCATGAGGATATTTGCATGCAGTATTGTAAATGCTTGATTTGAAATATTTTACTAAAATTTTTATCTTTTTTGCTGCATTCATTCATAATGCAATTAAGCAATATGAGAATGGTATTTTTGAGATTTACTTGTAATATGAATGGAAACAATATTTCAAAAGATAATATATTTTTTGTTTGTTTCAATTCTGTTGAAGGATCACTTACAATAACTATAGTCACTACAGCAGATAAAGAATGACTGTGTTAGGATGAAATGGAGGCCAGGTCTCCTTTGATCTCAGCAAATGCAACTCACCAACTGTTATAAGAAATAAACCTGCTGTCATGCAACAAGTTATGAGAATAAGAGTGTATAATAGTGATTAACAGTAAACATAGGAAGTAAAAACAAAAGTTCTGACTGCTATACCAACCAGTTTTATGTGTTGGTGACAAATTAATTTCTGTATCAGTAAGCAAGTGGAGTAGGTCATATTCTTTTTTTTTTTTTAAGATTTTATTTATTCGAGAGCGAGAGATTGAGTGGGGGTAGGGGCAGAAGGAAAGGGAGAAGCAGACTCCGCACTGAGCAGGGATTCCCAGGACCTTGAGATCAAGACCTGAGCCTAAGGCAGATGCTTAACTGACTGAGCCACGCAGTTTGTCCCAGAATAGTTCATATCCTATGGGTGTCACATTCTCTTAGCTTACATGGTTGTTGTGTAAAATTTTATGTATGATTTATAAAATATTTAATACTTGGATTGAAGGCTGAATTTGGAGAAAACATGGGGACTATTTAAGGTTGAGTCTGCAGAGGTCCTGATTAAGGTACCTGAGTAGAATTCCAGCTAGGACTATAGGCTAAAGTGTTTCTCCTGTTAGTAGAGTACTGCCTCTTTTCTAGAATAGCCCAGATTGAAAGGAAAATAGAGTGAAGAAAATCTTTGTTATTTTCTGAAGGGAAGAAAAATGTTTAAAATATGTAAGTTGGACAATGAAGTAAAGAAGGGAATCAAAATTAAACCTAAGGACAGAAAGTGCCAACACTCAGTTTATAAACGTTAAAAGCAGAACTTCTTGGTTCATTATCACCAGAAAAGGACAGATAGTACAGGCAGTAAACCAGAATATGCAAGTAAAAGGGTCACAATGAACTCTTTTCTATGGAAATGGCCACCACAAAATGTTTAGCTCATAGATGGAAGATTCTGAAAAAAATTAGCAAGTCAAGACTAAAGACCTGAAGAGAACAAAAACCTGAAGTTATCCTTTTACTTTTTTTCTTTTTTCTTTCTTCAATTTTCCGTCATTATCTCTTCACCTTTACAAAAATTACTTTGCTATTCTCTCTGATTTAGAACACTAAGTATGTATGGATAGAACCATTAGGACTTGGGAATGCTTAAAGCCTCGAGACTCACAAAATAAATGTATAAAAATTAAACTTTTAAAAAAGTAATGGTGAAGGGGAAAATTACTCAGAGCAGGCCCAGGCCAGGAGGCCCCAGAAGATGGAAAGTTACTAACAATAAGCTAGAGATAACCAGAAGCCCTACTGGGAGCAGAAGATAGCTAGCCGTTTCTGCTTCTGGAATCAGGCTTCCTGCCACAGGCTCCCTGCACTACTGTTCCTGCCTAAAGCAGCCCCCACTCCCCCAGTTTAAACCCACCTACCAGCAGTCAGCATCCCCTATAAAAGCCCTATAACCCCATTGCCTGGGGCCCAGAATTTGGAGCAGGAGCTCATCTGGGTCCGCCGATGTAAAATAAATCCGAGTTCTCCCCCCTCTCTGAGTGTCACTTGGTCTCTCGCCTGTCTGATTTTTATTTTCTCGTCTGACTTTTATTTTTCCGCAACAGTGAGGTATCTGACCTATTTTCTGAACTTTCTTAAATAGAGAAAAGAAGTTAGCCAAGTGAACAAGGTTGAGACCTTGAAAAGAAAAACACTTTAATGTTGTCCCCCTCAATTCCTATGCAGCATCAAGAGAATGTGAAAGACAAAATGCCCTGCATGATTAAGACGATCATTTTATTCAGCCTTATTGCATAGGAAGAATGGTCTTTAATGAGGAAGGCCTCAAAGAAAAGAAAGGGGGCTGGGGTGTTATAGAGACAGATAAACAAAGGAGTTATCTTCAAATCTTATGGGAGTCCATGGACAGTAAGTTATATGGAGAAGGGTGGTTCTTTTGAGGCTAGCTCTTTTTGGAACACAAAAGTGTGGGAGGGGTTATTCTTAACCATCACTAATCTCTGGGAGCATACAGCCCAAGTTAAATTCAACATTCACCACTTTATATGACCACTAAATCTCTATTTAACTGCAAAAGTACCTTTAACTGAGCTGTCTATTGTTTTGTTCAATATCTACTGAATAAGGTCCCAAGTGATAAATTCCTTTTAAAAGTCATTTCTAAGAAATAATACTAATTATCCTGAGGAATTGATTTTTGTCTTTTATTACACAATAAAAATTGTGTAAAACCATTATCTTTCTTTTTTTTTTTAAGATTTTATTTATTTATTTGACAGAGAGAGAGGCAGCGAGAAAGGGAACACAAGCAGGGGGAGTGGGAGAGGGAGAATCAGGCTTCCCACTGAGCAGGGAGCCCTATGCGGGGCTCCATCCCAGAATGCTGGGATCATGACCTGAGCCAAAGGCAGACACTTAATGACTGAACCACCCAGGCACCCCAAAACCATTATCATTTTATCTATACCTAAACTGAGAGCTAAACTGTCTGCTCAATTACAGTGACTATATATATATATATATATATATATATCATATATATATGACTCATATATATGATGTTATATGTAGTTCCTCATTATTTACATAGTGTTATTTATAAACATTCTGTATTAGCAGTTTTATTGTTTGAACATATTTTAAACATCACTCAAGATCTTTTTGGAAAGAAGCAACATAGAAGCAAATACACTTAATGAAAACAAGGACTAGTCAACGTCTTTTGTTGTTTCTTTAAAGCCTAGCTCATATTTGTTGAAATAGTTTATGAACTCTAAAGAATTTTGAATTGTCTATAAAGATCATAGTAGCAGAACAAGGATTATGTAACTGATGTTGAAAATGGTTATATAGGAATTATCAGACTGAATAGGTATTTGGTAAAGGAATCACAAGATGAATTGTTAAGTATTAACAGAGAATAATTACAAAAGCCATCTCATTTCAGTGATATGCAAAATCAGTGCTTAGGTCAAAATTCCTCAGAAATGTTTGTGAGGTCTCCTTTTGCATGTTGTCTTAGTCTGGGTTCTCATTACTTGACGAAGGGAGAGGGAATGTTAAATGTTAGAACTTGAAAATGACTCAAAGGCAACTTACTCAAGTAATTGAAATTCCTTCTAAAATTCTAGTACAGTGCCTTACACTTTTACACTTGTTCAGATGTCAGCAACAAGCAAATATACATTGAGATGGGAAAGGTAACTGATAGTTGATTGCCTGCTTACTGTATACCAAGTAGCATTTATATACATTATCTCATTATCTCTGTGAGATCACATTGCTCTTTACAGTGTTACTCAAATTGTGGCCTGAATTATTTTTGTAAACTGGTAGAAAATGCATATTCTCAGACCACATCCTAGATTAAACAAAACAAAACAAAACAAAAAACAAAACCAAAAAGCTAAATAAAACAAAAACTGGAATCTCTGGAATATGTGGCTTAACAAGTTATCCAGGTGATTTGAGAAACACTGGTTTTTATTATTGTACTGTTAAGGAAAAAGGTCAGAAGTACTAAGCAACTGGCCCAGTTCTGTGTAGCTAGTGAGTTGCAGAATGGGAGTGGTTACTGAAATCAGTAAACTTCCTCTTTTCATCAGAAACTCCTGTATCTTTGATTCACTAATTCATAAATTATTTCTGTGACCAGCCTGTCTGCTGAATCCCTTTTCACCTGTCCTTTAACCTTATCAGCCCCATTAACGTACGGATCTCTCTATTTTCTCCTTATTGAACAACAGTTCCAACGTCACTTCGTTCTCTAAAACGTTGAGACCCACGGTGAGTCATTTCAACTGTTTTCTTTCCGTATTCCTTATGTTATATCTCTTTGGTGGAATTCCTAAAGCATATGTATCTGGATATCAGCTGCTATTATGATGGTACCCAGGCAGGTTGGCAGTGGTGGGAGTAATTAATATACCTTGCCGCGTAGGATCCATAATCATCATGAACCTCAACTGGATCTCAGCAATGTCACATTATTCATATTTTTCCTTGTTGGCTTGCTATCATAGTTTTCACAGTATCTGTTTTAATTTTCTGTACTTGTCTCAAACTGTGCTGACTCTACCTCCTTAATCTCAAGACGTGACTTTGTCTTCTGTTTCTCAGATTAAATAGAAGCAATTATGTAGTAATTCCTCTAAGTCGGCATAGCTAAATATATCAACCTAAATAAATAAATAATGCCTCATCTCAGTAATCTCGTTTGTGAAGGTTGTCTTAGGTCAGCTCTAGTCTACTGTACTCTTTACCCTCTTCCACACTAAAGGAAATGCCTTATTTCAACCTTTGTGCTACCACAATATTTGGCACTTGGCACATTTTGATACTATATAAATGCTTCACTGGAATTATTTTGATTAAAAGTCTGTTTCCTTTAGTAATCTGTAAGATTTCAGAAGATAAGAAACTTATATTTCTTTTCTTTGAAACTCAGTTTGCTAACACTACCACAAAGCAATTAAAGAATGAGTAATATAATGGTGCAAATAAACCAATTTCTCTTACTTTTTAAAAAGAACTATCTAGATCTACCTTTTGTTGGAGAATAAAAGTCTCCTTTATACGGTGACATACTAGTAGAAAAATAAAAGTTAACCTAAATTTTTTGAGGTCTTAAAAGTAATTTCAATCTTTAAAAATAAAAATGATGAAAGAAGAACATATATGGAGTTCAAGGTTGTAATTGGTGCCAAACCATGACCAACAGCTTTTGGCTTAAAATGGATATAGTAAATATTTCGATCACTATGGAATAGAAGACATCAAAGGAGATTTTATCTGGAAATACTATTTTCTAAACAGTACAGTCAAATGATTTATTTTTCTTTTTCAACAAAGTAGTATCAAATTGCAGTGTAATAACACAGCATAGAGACATCTCTGATGGTGAATTTCACCAAGGTTGTGGAGTCAGAGCTGTTAAGAGCTAGTTGATGGTTTTGCCTCATCCTAACCCATTTCTCTTAAAGGTTGTGGAAAGAGTGAAAAGTATAAACAGATTTTACAGAAAATGAAATATTTTCTGAGGCAGAATGGCAGAGCATATTTGTGTTTTATTAAAAAAAAAGAGAGAGAGAAAGAAAGAAAGAAACAAACTAGACTTTCTAACAAGTTGGCTTTTCACCATAGGTCTGACCACTGTCCTGCACGATGCACAGTTTGACTGATTTTGTTCTCTTTGGCCTTTTCTTTGTTATTTTTGCTATATAATCAAGATCTTCATACTTGCTAGCTTTCAGCAGGAGTATAGGTTTTGTGTACTTAGAAATTTATCAGACTGGTCAAAGATGAAATAAATACTATTTCAAATTATGTTGGCATTTTGTGGGGTACATTGTATAAAACAGTGTTGTAAGATTTCAGTATTTTGGGGGAAATTTTAGATAAAATTAAGCAGCCTCTTAAAAAAAATTTTTTAGACTACTTGATATGATGTGCTTTCTTTCCAAAGGAGGAAAGAGCACAACTCCATTTTTCAGTCCTGTTTGATGATGTGACTCGTCTTAAGAAACAATTCCAGACAAACATTTTATAGAATGTAATAAGAAATAATAGTCTACCCATATAATTTTGTTTTGAAACAGAGGAAACTATATCATTTTTTAGTATATAATACTGCTGATTTCCTCATTGTTTCATCTTGTATAATTTTTGTTTTGAGAAATACAACTAGAAGGATAAATATGATGTATAGCACTTTACATGCACATACTTTTTTTTCCCATTGTTCACTTAGTTATTACTAATTTTAGCGAGGCTAATTTTTCTATAGATTTGCCCAAAGACTTCTGGAGTTGCTTTTCATGTGATCCGAGCAATGAACTCACAATTGTTTGGTGATCAAATACAAATTTCGTTTTGCTGAACATTAGGAAAATGTATTTGAATTTCTTTTTAATGTAGATAGAAGATAGAAAAAAATGAAGTAAGAGTACAGATAATAGTAATAGCTTTTATTTGTTGAGTGTTTATTCTGTGTTATTGGCCATGTTAAGTGAATCACTTATATGATATTATTTATTCTTGATAAGAGCCCCGGGCTAAGATGCCACCATTACCTCCATGTCATAGATGAGGAGACTTGAAATTCTATAGATTAGGTGATTTTACTGTGGCTTCCTCGTAAGCAAGAGAGCAGAACTGGGACTGATATGAATTTGACCCTGGCCCACATTCCCTGGTGAACAGTGGCTGGTTTGCTTCACGTCAGCCCTGCTCAGAGTCAAGAGTGATTGATTTAGGACCTCAGTAGTGAGTTAGGGTTTAGAGAGGTTCAAGTCTAGTGGAAAACCATTGAAGAGATGAGAGAAGATGCCTGTTGCCCAGTTCACTGCCACCATTATTGATGTGAGGAAAGGAAGCTCCCCTCAGTTGCCAGTTTGCTTCCATGTCCTGTCCATGAGGAATTCTTGTTATGTGGAGTGGAGCTAGAGTAGAGATAAGATGAACACAGACTCCCCATTCTATGAGATTTAGGGTAGCTTTTTAATAGCCTCAGCTCTCAGGCTGTTGGGATAGTGCCAGAACTATGAACATTCTAATTTTTCCGTCTCCTCTTCAGGGCTACCCTAGTACACTCACAGAGACTTAAGGAGTACTTCTTCCAATCCTAAGAGTGAAGGGATAATGGTATGGCAGATATCCCAAGCAGTTCCAGGAGTTTGATTATGGTTTTGACATGTGAACAAATCCTAAGAAAAAATCAGGCCAACATTCAAAATACTTTGTACACACTCTCCAACAAAAATATGCCAATTATCTAACCATCCCAGAAGAGAAGTTGGTTTCTGTACAGATTGTTTCTGTTTGTAATATTTTCCTAGAAGTTTAGGCTTTAAAAAAACTATAATGTCTCATTAGTTATGAATACTAAACATCCTCAAATTTGAAACTTAAAATGTTATCTTCTGAAACCAGTATTTCTCCAATCTCCATTCTCTCTCTTTTAATTTGTTCACTGTCAAAATTCTTAAAATAGTACTGTTGCCTCCACTACCTTTTCTTCCAGTATCAACCTACTCGTTGTTATTCTTCCCACCAACTTGCTGAAACTACTGTCTTTGAGAGCTCAATTTACCAACGACCTACTAATTAACAAATTCAATGGTCTCTTCTAAGTCCTTACTCAACTAGACCTCTCCACGGCAATCAAAATCACAGACCACTTGTTCCTTCTGGAAAAACTCTTATAACTGGAAGAAGAAAATGACTATTTCTTCCCCATAGAGAGATTTGGGAGAAAAATGGCCCTTGGCTAAGAATTTAATCAAGTACTTATAAGAAGTAATTTCAAAGGCTCCACCTGGTCTTAGTGTAGCAAAGGTAGCAGGCTGTAGGAGATATATGGGTCAGCATTAGCTCATTTATTATTCCAGGTAGACCTGAAATAGCGCATTTAAAAAGGGGGGGGGTGGGAAGATGAAGGAAAGGGAGCATGATGGCACTGCATAATAATGAGACCATGCTAACTCCATTACAGTTATGTGAACTTGTGAGTTAGGAGGCAAGTGGAAAATTGTTTATTTTTTTCTGATCAGATTTGGCACTGTTGTAGAAGTCTATTATGCATGCATATGGGTGCATATGGAAGAGAGAGATACACAGAGATTTTCAATATATTACAATTGGAAAATTGGAAGAACAGAATGTTTGTGATGACTTCTGACCTTTGGGAAACAACTGAAGGGTACAATAAAGTCCTCAGGGCCCCTCCTGGGTTGTGTGAAGGAACTCTGATAAATAGGCAATTCTTGAGAATTCCATTAAGGCCCACATGTTATTCTAGCCTGAATATGACTAAGGTAGTGACATTTAAGCTGAGATGAGATCAATCTCTATAGATTGACTGTAGAAGGAGAAAATTTTGTTAAAACCAGTCTAAAAAACAATGGGTACATTAATAAAGATGCTAATTTAGGTGTTTGTCTCTTTTCTCTTTCAATTTTTGAACTCTTGGAATGCGAAGATTTTGCCTTAGTCCTCTTTTAACATCATTGCCTCTTCCAGGGAGGTCTGGTATTGTTTATATGGTTAGTATTCAATAAACATTTTAGAATTGAATTGTTGAACTAAACATACATGTATATGCAGTGAATTAGTCATTCACCAAATTTTATATTTACTTAGATAAATTTAATTATGTAAATTGAAAGAAATGTGAAAAGTAGATAGTACGGAATTCATCAATATTTAACATATAAAAGTTAACAAAAATCATGTAGTAACCTGGTAAGGAGATAATGAAATAGTGTAAGTAGCTATCTTTTTTTAGTAGCTATTTTTTTATTCCATTTATTTAACTAAAACAAAAACAAGAACAAGTCACTCACTTCTCCAAACCCTCATCTTCTACCTCTGTCAACCACTACTCTTTTCTCTATATCTATGGCCATGGCTATTTATTTATTTAGTTAGTTAGTTATAGACTGTACTTATGAGAGAGTTCATTAGATTCTATCTGTCTCTCTGATTTATTTCACTTAGCATAATGCCTTCAGCGTATATCCATGTTGTCACAAATGATAAAATTTCATTCTGTTTTTATGGCTGAATAATATTCCGTTGTATATGTATATACCACATCTTCTTTATCTATTCATCCATCAGTGAACACTTACATTATTTCCATATGTTGACTATTGTAAGTAATGCTCTAGTGAACATGGGGGTGCAGATGTCTTTTTGAGTTAGTGTTTTTATTTTCTTTAGATAATTACCCAGAAGTAGATTTGCTGGATCATATGGTAGTTTTATTTTTAAATTTTTGAGAAATGTCCATACTGTTTTTCATAGTGGCTGCACCAATTTATATTTTCCTCAACAGTGCACAAGTGTTCTTTTTTCTCCACATCCTCACCAACACTTATTTCTAGTCTTTTTGATAATAGTCATTCTAACAGGTGTGGGGTGATATCTCATGGTGGTTGTTATTTGCATTTCCCTGATATTAATGACATAGAGTATCTTTTCATGTACTTATTGGCCATCTGTAAGTCTTCTTTGGAGAAATCTATTTAGATCTTCTGCCCATTTTTTAATCAGACAGTTTGGAATTTTTTTGCCATTGGGTTGTAATAAGTAGCTATTTTTGATGGTGTTGGTGGTAGTAGATGGAAAAAGTAGGACCTAAGCTAATGTTTATTACAAGTACCTGTAAAATGTCAGACACTTTATATACACCATCATATGAAATATAAATAAATGATCTGAGATATAGGTATGTTAATTTCAGTATACCACTGAAGAATCCAAAATTTGAAAATGTTGAATAAGTAGCTCAGGGAAGACAAGTAAGTTTCAACTTTCTTGCAACTACCTATCAATTTATTCTGGCTGCAGAGAAATGGCGAAAAGAAACCCTTGGCTATATCTCTATTCAATAAGAAAGAATCCTCATGGATTAGCAATATTTGCTTTAATCTCAGAAGGGAGATGAGGCTGTTCACTGCCAAGTATTATTATCATTGCACAAATCCAAAGTCTGAATGGAAAAATGAAAGTATGTGGATGTGTTTATTTGTGAGTGTGGGGAGAGAGTTGAAAGAGAGGGATGGTTGGGATTTGAGCTCAGATACGTCTTATTCTCAAATATAATGCTATTTCCATGACACGCTTAATTTAACTTTAAAATCTGAAAAAAAATCAATACATGTTTTTGATGAATGTATTATTAATGCCAGATGCCACTGAAAGAAGAGACTTAAGAAACAGTTTAAATTAAAAGTCTCTTAAATAAATAATACCAATTAAAATGTATTAACAGTAGAACAGAAATTGGAAAGGAGTCACTCCTCTGCTTTCTCCATTCTCAAGACATAGTTTACCATTTTCATATCTAAAGGTCTTTGTAAGCTTGAGGATAATATGTATAAACATTTTGACATAGTACCACTACATAGCCAAGAAAATACAATATCTGTTCCTGAGTTCAGATGGTCTTTCCCTTTCAGGCAGTTGTCATACCTAAGTTTCCCCAAAAGGAAAAAAAAAAAGTATTTGATTCCTTTAAAATTTCCATCTATAAGCAAAGGTTTTACAAAATAAAATGTATTTACTACAAAGTTACCAAGTTAAGTTGGGCCTAAAAATTACCAAATAACTAAAAGATGAAATTAAATACAAATGAATTGAGGAAAGCAGGGCAATGTATATTCCCCAAATTATAGTATCTTTTGGTTTTAAGCCAACAATGCCTTTGATGCTCTGATTCTGTCTTCCAAAGACTAGACATTTGTGCTAGTGATTTGCCAAACTGGAAATGGACATTTTAGACCACTTGTAGTTACTTAAGTGAATTTATAAAAATGTAAAAGGCCAACTAGTCTTTTTCTTCAGGGTGAACCTTCAGAATGTGAGCAGTAGGGTGGTTCTTTTTTACTTGCCTACCACATCCATTTTTGGTTTTCTTATCCACTTGAGCATCAGGGGTCGATCCCTATGGAAAGTATTACCAGAAACCCCATGCTGGCTGGATTAGGTTTAAGAACCTAATCTCACCAACATGAGATTAGAGGGCAGGAGTAAAGAGAGATTCTCTATTCTCCTTTGCTTTGGGATGCATTTTTGTCTACAGCTGCTTCTCTTCACAATGAGGAGCTGGATAGTCCTTACTCACTAGTTCAAGTATCACTGAGGAATTTACAAATATTTCTGTCTTTTTTTCCTTCAAGTGTACAGATAGTAATGGCTCCCTAACATTACTAGTGTCTGGATGCCTCACTAAACCTTATTTGCTCCATTAGTCCTGCCTACAAGTCCTCAGCAATCTCTTCATATTAGCCATATGGAACAAATTTTATTTCCTTCCAGGAGTCACCAATCCAAATTGTGTCCTTGTTTTTCGTAGTGTTTTTCTTCTTTATGCTTATAAATGTGTTTGTTTTATTTTATTTTATTATTTTTTAAAGGCTTTATTTATTTATTCGACAGAGATAGAGACAGCCAGCGAGAGAGGGAACACAAGCAGGGGGAGTGGGAGAGGAAGAAGCAGGCTCATAGCAGAGGAGCCTGATGTGGGGCTCGATCCCATAACGCCAGGATCACGCCCTGAGCCGAAGGCAGACACTTAACCGCTGTGCCACCCAGGCACCCCTAAATGTGTTTGTTTTAATGCTGGGTTTGCATCTCTAGTCCATACGATATCCTTGGTTGTCAAGGACACTCTGTCTAGTTTGTGCGTCATATCCTCCTTCTTCCTTCTTCCACTTTAAAAGTGGTTTTCTATAGAAATTATTTTAATCTTACTTGTTTTATTAATACACCACAGGGTTAAAGTGAGTGACTATAGCTGATAATTGATAAAGTACTCCCTCCCAGGTAATATTCTCATATTTCTACTGAGTAGTGGCGATGTGCTGGGAAGAGGCCTGCAGTTTAAGGAAGATCAGTACCTGAGCTAAGCTCTGGCCTTAATTATTTCATATTGCAAAGATCTTGTAAATGCCTATTCTTTTATGTCAAGTATAGGCACTTATTGATCCAAGACATCAAAAATGATTAATCACATTAATTCAGAGTATACTTTGAATGGATAATACATAGCAGAATAAGGATGTTGTGAAGATAAAGCAAATAGTTTCTAATCAGTAAAGAACATTTTTAGGAAGTCCTGAAGACTCAACAATAACAACAGAAACTGTTAGAACTAATAAATGAATCAGTAAAGTTGCAGGATACAAAATCAACATATAAAAACTTGGCATCTTTATATACAAACAATGAAGAATCTGAAAAGGCAAATAAAAATTATATTCACAGTAGCAACAAAAATAATAAAATACATAGAAATAGAATTATTGAAAGTGAAAGAGTTGTAACTGAAAATTATAGACATTGATGAAAGAATTAAAAAGACATAAGTAAATGGAAGACACCCCAAGTTCATGGATTGGAAGAATTGATATTGTTAAAACATCTGTGCCACATAAAACTATCTACAGATTCAGTGCAATCTCTATCAAAATCTCAATGGCATTCTTTACAGAAATAGAGAAAACAATCCTAAATTCATATGGAACCACAAACAACTCCTGTAGCCAAAGCAATCTTGAGCAAGGAGAACAAAGCAGGAGGATTACACACTTCCTGATTTCAAAGTATATTACAAAGGTAAGTGATAAAAACAGTATGGTACTGAGAAAACAGAACAGTCATAGAGACCAGTGGAACAGAATAGAGAGCCCGGAAATAAATCTATACATTTACTTTCAACTGATCTTCAAGAAGTGTGTCAAGAACACGCAATGGGGAAAGGATAATCTCTTCAACTTATGGTGCTGGAGAATTGAATATTCATGTACAAAAGAATGAAATCAGATCCCTCTCTAACATGTAAAAAACATCAACTCAAAATGGATTAAAGACTTTAATGCAAGACCTGAAATCATAACACTACTAGGGGCTTTTTGACATTGGTCTGGGCAACAAGTTTTTGGTTATGACCCCCAAAAACACAGGCAAGAAAAGCAAAAAATAGATGGGACTGTATCAAACTAAAACATTTATGCACAGCAAGAAAAAAAATCAAGAGTGAAAAGCAGCTTATGGAATGAGAGAAAATGTTTTCAAGGCATACATTTGATAAGGGCATTATATCCAAAACATATAAGGAACTCACACAACTCAATAGCAAGATGAAAAACAACTAACTGCGTTAAAAAATGAGTAATGGACCTGAATAGGTATTTCTCAAAAGAAGACATACAGAGCCAACAGGTATATGAAAAGATGCCCACTATTACTAATCATCAGGGAAATGCAAATCAAAATAATGATGAGATATTACTGCACACAAGTTAGAATGGCTGTTATCAAAAAGACAAGCGATAACAAGTGTTAGTAAGAACGTGGAGGAAAGGGAATCCTTGTACACAATTGGTAAGAATGTGGATAGCCATTATGAAAAACAGTATGGAAGTTCCTCAAAAAATTTAAATAGAAGTACCATGTGATTGGGTAGTTCCAGTTCTTGGTTTATACCCAAAGGAAATGAAATCTGTATCTCATATATCTGCACTCCCATGTTCAGTATTATTCACAATAGCCAAGATGTGGACACAACTAGATGTTTGATGATAGATGAATTTATAAAGAAAACATGGTAGACAAATATGTACACAATGGAATATTATTCAGTCTTAAAAATGAAGGAAATTTTGCCTTTTACAGCAACATGGATGAACCTGGAGGACATTATGTTCAGTAAAATAAGCCAAATACTGTATGATCTCACTCATATGGGCTCTTAAATAGTCAAATTTGTAGAAGTAGAGGCTAAAAAGGTGGTTACCAAGTTCTGGGGGAGGGAGAGATGGGGTCAAATGGTATTGTGTTTTATTTATGCAAGATGAATATGTTTTGGAGATCTAATATATAGGGACTTGAACTATAGTTAGTAATACTGTATTGTATACTTCACATTTGCTAAAAGGGTAGATCTTAAGTGCCCTTGCCACAGAGGGCAAAAATAAGTATATGAGATGATAGATGTTAGTTTTTGATATTCATTTCACTGTATATATGTGTATCAAAACATGAGATGCACACCTAGATATATACAATTTTTGTGTGTGTAAAGAACAATAAAGTAGGGGAAAAAGAGCATTTAATTTTGTTTTATTCTCTTCCTTCTGTGTTAGGCTTTAATTTTTTAAAATATCTTTTTATTACAATGCAGTGTTTTTTTTTTTAATTTTGAGAGTGTTGACTAATACAGATTATACTACAGTGTCTATTACTTAGTTTTTACCTAGAATGTGTGAAATTGAATTAAATTTTCTACAACTTGTTTTCAGTTGAAGAACATATGTTCTAAATCCTTTCTAACATGAAATTCTAAGGACCAACTGTTTACTTATAGCACTACTAAATATATTGATAGATTGATGCCATAAGCTCAAATGGTATTCCCTTTAGATTATACAATAAACCTTGTTAATATCTTTGGAATTACCCAGGAATTTTGAGGATATTGAAAGGTTCATCCATTTCAAATTTATCCTCAATGCAATCTAATGTTTAATCAAATTTTCAATATTTATTCAAAACTTTGAATCATACATAATACATCTGTTTTGAAGGGCAGTGACTATATTTGGAAAATAAAGGATAACTTGCACAATGTTTTCATTTGACTTTTAAGAGTTGATAATAGCTTTTATATTCACATTACCTAATTTCTATGATAATTTTATACATTGGGTGGACATATTGCATTTTCAAATAACTCAAAATATCTTTGGAAGCAAGGAAATAAATTCATATAAATCATAATGAGTTCGTATAAGATGATGTTGTCTTATTAATACCGAAGAAAGTTTCATACTTCCTCAAACATAATTGAAGTATCTGACCATTAGAACAATAAACTATTTTTGTTAATTTTATTGATATTTGCTCAAATATCAATGTGTAATTTTGCTGTGTCAGACAGTATTTTGTTTTATCATAAGATGCCATTGTTTTTGAATCAGTGAATTCTTTTTTAGAAGGAAAGTAAAATTAATAACATTTTTACCTAGATTTTGTATTTCTTTGCTCCTCTCATCTATAAAGTTTGACAGTGAAATAGTTAAGTAAACACAAAGTTTCTAAGAAGAAGCACTGAAGTGCATATGATCTAACATAATGTGCTTCACAGAAACTAGAAATTGGATTAATACTGCTTGCTCATGCTTGAAGCACAGAAAATTGCTCAAAGGCAGATGGATGGAGAGTGAAAATCTAAAAATAAAATTCCCAGTGGAAATGAGGATTTTCACAGTTCAGATTGGTTTCCTCTAGGATATAAGTCTTAGGACACAGAAGAAAACCTTACAAGCAGGGCATTTAAAAATATTATGAGGTGTATATATGTATATGTGTGTGTGTATATATATATTTATATGTGTGTGTATGTGTATAATTATATATGCATATTTAAAATTGTATGTGTCAGGAGAGAGAGAGGAAGGAAGGAAGGAGAGCGGTACAGAAATCTGAAATTTCATAAATTTGAAAACAACAGAATTAACAAAATTAAATCTGCTCTTTATCTGTAGCAAAGTGTTATTATTTATTCATCTTACTTACGATTCTTTTGTAGGTTTCTATTAGTAGACTTTCAAAATTTAACTGATTATTATTTTAATTAAAAAACACAATGAATCTTGGCATCCTTTTTATTGTTCCATTTTAAGAAAATCTAGATGGTGATATATTCTCCTTATGGTTTATAGTTATTAACTTCTGAAAGGCTCAGGTGTCTAACTGATGTAATTACAATATTTACAGGTAAATCACCTCAAGTGTATATAATGTGGTGTTATCATAATTATGGAAAAAGGAATTATGAATGAAAATTTATCTAAAAATACTGCATTGTGCATAGCATTGAAAAAATTCCTAACCAGAAAATATGTTAAGTAATCAGATTTAATACATTTATCTTAGCATAAGGGAAAAAAAAAGTCTATTTTATTGCACTTCACTTTATTCCACTTCTCAGATATTGTGCTTTTTATAAATTATGTGTTGAGTAAGTCTATCAGTGCTGTTTTTCTAACAGAATATGCTCATTTCATGTGTTTGTGTCATGTTTTGTTAATTCTTGGAGTATTTCGAACTTTTTCATCATATTTTTCATGGTAATCTGTGATCAGTGGTCTCTGACATTACTATCGTAATTGTTTTTGGGACACCACGAACTGTCCCCATATAACACAGCAAACTTAATCAATAAATGGACTGTTTGGACTGTTCCACTGATCAACAATTCTTCCAACTCTTTCCCTCTCCTCAGGCCTCCCAATTCCCTAAGACACACAATATTGAAATTAAGACCTATTAATAACCTTATAAAGGCCTCCAAGTATTCAAGTGAAAGGAATAGTTACATGTCTCTCACTTTAAATCAAAAGCTAGAAATGATTAAATTTACTGAAGAAGGCATGTCAAACAAAAGCTGAGATAAGCTGAAAGCTAGGCCACTTGAGCCAGTTAGCCTAGTTGTGAATCAAAAGATAGTTCTTGAAGGAAATATAAAGTGCCACTCCATTGTACACATGAATGATAAGTAAGTGAAATAACCTTATTGCTGATACGGAGAAAGTTTCAGTGGTCTGGGGAGGAGAGCAAACCAGCCATAATATTCCCTTAGGCCAAAGCCAAATCCAGAGCAAGGCCCTAACTCTCTTCAGTTCTGTGAAGGCTGAGAGAGATGAGGAAGCTACAGAAGAAAAATTTGAAGCTAGTAGAGGTTGGTTCATGAGTTTTAAGAAAAGAAGCCATTTCCATAATATAAAAGTGCAAGGTGAATCAGCAAGTACTAATGTAGAAGCCACAGCAGGTTATCCAGAAAATGTAGCAAAGATAACTAATTAAAGTGGCTACACTAAACAACAGGTTTTTAGTGTAAATAAAATAGCCTTCTGTTGGAAGAATATGTCATCCAGGACTTTCATAGCTGGAGAGAAGATGACGCCTGGCTTAAAAACTTCAAAGGACAGGCTGACTTTCTTATTGGGAACTATGCTGTTGTTTCCTTTAAGTTGAAGCCGGTGCTCATTGACCATTTCAAAACTCCTAGGGCCCTTAGAAATTATGCTAAGTCTACCCTGCCTGTGCACTATACAGGGAATAACAAAACCTGGTTGACAGCACATCTGTTTACAGTGTGGTTTACTGAATATTTTAAGCCCACTGTTGAAATCTGCTCAGAAAACAGATTCCTTTCAAAATATTACTGTTCACTGACAATGCATCTGGTCACCTAAGAGCTCTGATGAAGATGTACAATGAGATTATTGTTGTTTTCATGCCCACTAACATAATATCTGTTCTGCAGCTTATAGGTGAAGGATTAATTTTGACTTTCAAGTCTTATTATTTAAGAAATACATTTTATAAGGCTGTAACTGCCATAGATAGTGATTCCTCTGATGGATCTATTGAAAACTTTATGGAAAGGATTCACTGTTCTAGGTGACATTATGAAAATATGTGATTCACGGGAAGCAAACATCAACATTAATAGGAGTTTGGAAGAAGTTGATTCCAGACCTCAAGGATGACTTAGTGAGATTCAAGATTTCAGTGGAGGAAGTCACCACAGATATGGAATTAACAAGAGAACTAGAGTTGGAAGTGGAGCCTGAAGATGTGAATGAATTTCTACAATCTCATGATAAAACTAGTGGATGAGAAGTTGCTTATGGATAAGCAAAGAAAGTGCTTTCTTGAGGTGGAATCTACTACTGGTGAAGATGCTGGGAAGATTGTTGAAATGACAATCTAGGATTTAGAATAATACATAAATTTAGTTGATAAAGCAGTGGCAGGGTTTGAGAGGACTGACTTCAGTTTTGAAAGAGGTTCTATTGTGGTTAAAATACTATCAAACAGCATCACATGCTGCAGAGAACTTATTCATGAAAGCAAAAGTCAGTCAATGTGGAAAACTTCCTTGTCTTTTTTTAAACAGGTTTTATTTATTTATTTATTTATTTGAGAGTGAGCGAGAGAGCATGAGTGGGTAGGAGGGGGAGAGAGAAAGGGAGAAGCAGACTCCTTGCTGAGCAGAGAGCCTGATGTGGGGCTCGATCCCAGGTTCCTGAGATTGTGACCTGAGCTGAAGGCAGACACTTAACCGACTGAGCCATCCAAGAGCCCCAGAAAACCTCATTGTCTTATTATAAGAAATTACCCACAGCCACCCGAACCACCACCCTGATTAGTCAGCAGGCATCAACAATGAGGCAAGACCCTCCACTAGCAAAAAGATTATGACTCCCTGAAAGCCCAGATGATGATTAGCATTTTTTAGCAATAAAGCATTTTTTAATTAAGGTATGCACATTATTTTTTTAGACAGAATGCTGTTGCAAACTTAACAGACTGTAGTATAGTGTAAACAAAACTTTTATATGGAGTGGACCACTGAAAAATTCATTTGACTTACTTCATTGTGATATTTGCTTTATTATGGTGGTCTGGAACTGAACCCACAATTATCTCCAAGATATGCCCATATATAAAACTAGTGATTTTTATTGTTAGCATAATTACTTGCTATCTAGTAATCATTATAAATACAAGGTTCTAAGTATACCCACTTACTAAAAATGCATTTATTATGTTTATCTCTTTAATTCTAGAAACTCTGCTTAAATAATAGTAGTTAATACTTTTATTGGTGGTCAGACTTACCTGAATTATCTAATTTTCTTCAGTAAAAAAGGAGAAAATGTTTACAAATAATGCTATTTCTCCTTCATTACTAACACCAACCCACACCAAGTACACAAATGATTCACTAATTTCCTGATCATTTATTTTACAATGGCTTTATTTCATTAAGCCTTAATACATGAGCTACAGTATTAATCAAAAGAAAGAGATACTTATACTGTATTTAATGATAATTCCCTATTAGATTTAAAGCTTAACGGCTTGGAAGGGGTTAAGCTTTTCTTTTTACCAATTTAAGAAGTTTGACTACATTGACTTATTTTCTGTGTGTCTGCCCAATGGATCTATAAATTAGCTTTAAGGAAAATCATAAAATATGTTTTTGTCTTAAGGCTAGAAAGAAAAAATCTCTGTGGTAACCTGATAATTGCTTAAGCTTTGAAGACTGGAGAGAACACAGGCTTGTCACAAGACTGATCCTTCAGTCCCAGCCTTACCATGGATTTGCTGGGTGACCTTCACTGTTACCCTGCACCTTCTCTGTAAATGGAAAGGATCGATGATCTCTCAAGGCCCTTCTCAGGCTATAAATGCATTTTAAGGAAAGGACTGTGGCAGCTGTTCTTCATCTTCACTGATAACAGAACAAAAATATAAAAGACAAAGAAAAATGGCAGAAAGACAAAAATTGACTTAAATTTCAGGAAGGTTTGGTATATCAAGAAAAATTAAGAACTTGAATGAACCCTAGTAATCAATAATGGCAATGGCCTGATTTTATAGGTGATGGCAAATGGCAAGTCCCTTAGGAAAATAGAAATTCTTTAAAACAGTAGTGTATGTATGCCCATCTAAATGAGAGTTTAGAATCAAGTTAGTTTGGTTATATATATACATAGGAAAGAGAATTAGCATTTCAAGATTCATAAACTAACATCATATAAACATATGCTAAGTGACATATATTAGGGAAGAATTGTCTTGTAATATCAACATTATGAATTCATTAAAGAACTTTAGGGGATAATCCACTTTGTTCTCAAGTCCTAGCATCAATCTCCGTATGCCATTAAAACGAAAGTTGTATACCATTCAATGAAAGCTGTACACCAGGGGCGCCTGGGTGGCTCAGTCAGTTAAACTTCTGCCTTCAGCTCAGGTCATGATCCCAGGGTCCTGAGGTCTAGCCCCTAGTCCTGCTCAGCGGGGAGCCTGCTTCTCTCTCCCTCTCCCACTCCCCCTCTTTGTGTTCCCTCTCTAGCTGTCTCTCTCTCTGTCAAATAAATAAATAAAATCTTTTAAAAAATAAAATAAAAACGAATTAAAAAAAAAGAAAGCTGTACACCAATGAATATTTCCCATGTTCAACATGTTTTTTTTCCATTTACAGTTAAAATATTTGCATCATTTTCTTTGTTATTCTAACATCTGCTAAAGTTGTCACTCTCCTAAACATAAGGTTAATGATAAATTAGAATATATAACTATAATTTGATTGTTAAACATTTCACTAAGAATGAATATAATTTTACTCTTAGAAATTCTCACATGTCTCTCATTTTTAGAAGTGAAAAAGCATTTCTGCTTGAGAAAAAAAGCCAAAAAACAAACGTAAACACAGGAAAAACTATATAGCTTGTTATAAGGATGTAAACAAGAACATCTTGGAATCAGCACTGTGTTTAAGATAAACTATTTTAATTCTAAAATAAACAAAAAACCCTGTATACCTAAGAAGGAGAAGATCTTAGTTACATAAATTTGAAAACTGCTGTAACCATGAATACTCCTAGTGTGATTCCTTGTGTCAAGTTATTCTAAGATGATTCCCTTTAGTTTGATTGGAGGGTACAATGAATCACCTAAAAACTTTTTAAAATAAAAATTAGTAGTCTTATTTCATACAAGAATCATATATTTAAAAAAAATCTTAAGACCATTATCCATAGCAATACCTTAAAAGCAATTTATTCTTTACAATTTTTAATAGTTTTTGTTAGGATAATATTCTGTATCTATTTTATGTGAATCTGATTTATATTATTATTTTGAATTTCTGTATTTTATTCATTCAGAGTTCTCAAAGACATGTATTTTCACAAAGATTAAATTATTAGAAAAACATACAAGTACTGACATAATTTTCTTCTCCAAAATCATAATATTTTACATATTTCAAATGCCTTTTGGGTATTATTTTTATTTTTGCTAATTAAAAAAAGTAGTTCCTTCCACTTCACCAAAAACAAGATTGCCTTTAAACTTGGTATTTAAAGCTCAGGTACATGGCCAGAAATAAGGGAAAGTGGCTTGGTAAGGTGCTGTTTGTCCCACAGTTTACACACTTAAAGGGAGAATAACAGAACTCCTTTCCACATATGTGGGATTTTAGAGTTGTATATAAAATTAAGTTTATATGATTTAAATAGCTTGCTGTAGAGGGACAGTAGATCAGAAGTCTCATGTAGAAGCAATCAGGCTGGACAGAGAACACTTCAGGTATAACCTGGAACTTTTATCCTTTAAAGTTTCTGGAAGAATAGACGTTTTATAAATAACAAAAAAGTAGAGCTTAGGGGATCATTTAATTCAGAAAGAATACAATTTATATCATATAATATTCTCTAAGCATCACTGTAAACCTGTTGCATATATGAAAAAGAATAAGCAAGTACTTTTTGGGAAATGTTTGGAAATATTTTTCATATTTAGTCAAAAACAAGGTTCGTAGGGCATAGAAAATGGAGTAGAATAGGGCATATAAAAAGGCACATAGTGATGTGAAAAATTTTGTTCCTCCAAAACTACAAATGGATAGATGCACGAACCAATGATCATTATTTTTAAGCCGGTTTCTTTGTTTTGTTAATTTTATGTATATGATTTTTTTAATATTTAGTAATAATAAAATAAGGCCCAGTAACAGTACCAGTTTGCGGCCTGATAAAATAATAATCAAGGCAGAAATAAAGTTAAGTAAAAAGAAAAAAGAACAAGCATACTGAAAAATAAATGAATGCATGGCATTTTAAATTATATATCAAATTCAACATCACAGTTAATAGTATAAAGTAAAAAAAAAATTATCAGTCTCTCCATATACCAGTACCACACAGCCTTGATTATCACAGTTTATAGTACGTTTGTATTCTTAAGAAGAATATATACTCTGCTGTTGCAGCCTGGAAAGTTCTATGTATATCTCTTAGGTATAGTTGGCTTATAATATTCTTCGATTTCCTTGTTGGTCTTCTCCCTAGTTATTCCTTCCATTATTAAAAGTGGAGAATTGAAGTCTCCAGTTATTATTGTTGAATGGTCTATTCTCAGCCCCCATCCCACAGCTGAGCACAACTTCCTGAGTTAAATTTTTACAAAATCATCGTTGATAGAGAATAGAGATTTTTCAGGAAGTTGCAAGTTTGGACAAAATATTAACTGTATTCTGGGTGTGGTGTTTTTTTAGGGAAGCTCCAAAAGAGGTCAGACCCCTCCATTGTCTGCAGTGCTGCTATTAGCTACTGAGCCATTGAGTTGGAGAAGGAAGGAGTGATAGGAATAGCCCCAGGTTAATAAAACATCTGAGACCCCATTGTCTTCATGATAGATAAATAGAAGGACCACCTTTATTTTGACTTAGCCTTCAGCTTTCTTTGCTCCTAATATACAAGATGCTTGCAAGCCTCTAACAACCATTGACTAGCAATAAGAGGCCCAGGTAACACATTGAATTTCAATATACAGAAAGAGCTGCTTTCATTAGCCGCCAACACAGCCTAGAAGAAAGTATTGGCAGAAGCTAAGTAAATCTGTTGAGTGGTGGATAGAAATACACCTTTTTTTTTCCCCCTGTGGTTTCCTAGTAGAAGTCTTGTCCATGCCTCTACATGTCAGCTAAAAGAATTGAACCCATTATTAATTGATGTCATCTTCCTAAAATTGTTAAAGGTGTTGTATAATTATTTTTACGTCTTAAACTATTTATATCAGAAATTAAATTTTGAGTCTTCATTTATCTGTTCCTAAACTACAACATGAATAAAATTACCATTTTCAGATTCACAATTGTCCAAAGTAAAAATGTGGGTTTGCTACCATGAAAATTGACTTCTCAAAGAGGCATTTCTCTTTGGGATAGCACTCAGGCCAGCAGTGAGTATATTAGTACATGCTATTTAAAATATAATTCAGGGAATTCTGAATGTATTTTAAATTCTAGTCTAAAATCCAAGTATATGGAGTTTCTCTTCCAAGAGCCACTATAGAGGATTTTATTTAAAAAGATGATGTTAAAGCATTGGATATAATAATAAAAAGAACTAATATGTTTGAAAAAAGGTGCTGTAAAAGTGTAATAGACTGTTTTGCTTCTCTTATTTATCCTGTAGAGATAGTATGATAGCTAGGTTCAAAGGATTACAAAGGTGAAGCTTAAAGTTTTAAGTCTCTTATAGTTTCTATTCCAAACTCAAGAGCAACAATAACTCTATCTTAGAAATCAATACTTAGGTAGATTTGGGGGAGAAAAAAAATTTTTTTCAGTAGACGAGTAATACCTAATTTCCCACACAATTATGTTTCTGTCATAATCAACAGTCTCCTGACACCTTTCTCCAGGAAGAGAAAAGCTGTGAATTTACTTCAACTAATAGAGGAGGTGTGTATGATAAACAAATACCTTGAGTGTTTGAATAAAATAGCCAGTCAACCATGTAATATGTATAATTTTTCAGCCTTTTGAAAATATCAAAAAATTAAAATTGAAATGTTGAAACATTTGTTTCTTTCTTAATGCTAAACTCTTGAAGGAAAATAATGAATAATAATTACCTGACAATTATTGAAGATTACATATTTTAAAAAATCTCAAATTTAACATGGATCTGGTTTGGTCTCAGAAAGGTTGTTTTTTTTTTTTTTTAAATAAGAACTACTATAGTTTTTTTTAAATTTTTAACTCACAGAGAATCTTGCCAATTAAACATGTTCGTAGTTCAATAAATCCTACTTGAAAAAATAGTGCTACGTACAAAGGCTGATGGAAACTATGTAGGAAAATTATGTGTAGCAGCTAGGTTTTCTTAAGAAATTCCTTTCAAATAACACTATTTTGACAGAATGTTACCTACTTCAATCACTACTAAACCATCTTGAGAAAAGAAAGTCAAGGAGAGTTGCAGGAGTTTTTAACTGTTTGATGAGAACTTCATCACCTTTCCTTTGAAGTGTAACTTTCTCTTGAGAGGCTGAAGGCAACTCTGCGAGGGAGATTGGCACCTGAAGGATCTGAGTGTTGTAACTCTGTGATCTCTTCATCGTATTTATTTGTGGGTAAATATTTTATAAAAGTCTTCAAAATAAAACTTACCCAGTCATGGTTTTTAACATCCCCTTTGGT
Source organism: Ursus maritimus (assembly GCF_017311325.1). NCBI lineage: Eukaryota > Metazoa > Chordata > Mammalia > Carnivora > Ursidae > Ursus > Ursus maritimus. Next base: position 60,408,903 of record NW_024423344.1, on the reverse strand, counting down.
TTAACTAAGTTTCCTTTCTTCCCTTGTCTTAATAGGGAACCTAACATAAGGACTTCTTGCATTTCAAAATCAGTAAATCCATAAAAATCTATTTTTATACTATGAGAAGTTTTGAATATAATGTTAATCCTAAGTCATTTCAAACAAAGCTACCTGTTTGTTATCAGAAATTTTTTTGCAGTTTGTTCCTATTGGTGTTTTCTCAGAATCATTAATATTAATAGTAAACTTGATTGTATTTGATCAGTTTCAAATTTTTATTAGAGATCTGTGAGCTCTTTATAATTGAATATGACATTAACTGAAAGGGTGTTACCTCTCTTACTATATAAAAATATCGTATATTTTAAGTCTCAATTGTTATAAGGTGTATTTTTTGACTAAAGAAAATACATTGAAATAAAATACTCTGTGAGAAAGCAGACCTATCAGAAAAAAATCTTTAAGTCAAGCAAAAAATTTTCAGTAGACCTTTGCATCTAATTTCTCTTTAAACTATGGTTGCTATAAAGTCAAAGCTAACAAAACAATAATCTGGTTCATACTTGGGAATAAATAGCAATAAAGAGGAAATACAGGAAATGATATTCTAATATGAATACCCAGCTATTTCAAAAGATTTTATAGTATTATTGGTATTAATATGTCATGATTATGGGAAGAAAATTACAAATACCAGTTAAAAGGTGATCATCTTAATTGAACTTCAGTGCAACTTGGGTGCTACCCAGAACTATCATAAACTGGAGTTTATGATAAACTACAATATTGTGACTATTGAGAAAAGTTGTTTTAACTAAACCCCAATATCTTCCAGTTTGTGTATATTTTTAAAAATGGTTCTTTGAGCCTGTATGGATGTGTATGACATTTTATTTCTTAATTTCCTTGTTGAACACACACAGTTATTAAGCCATAAATTCAGGACAATTTTAGTCTAGTAAAAACCAAGGTTGCTTTTGTCACTTTTGAAAATTGTTTAATGGTACCACTCACCACTCCTGGCTCTTCTCTTCAGCTCCAGCACATTACCTTCATGGTACAAAATGTATACCTCTGTCCCAACACTTTTTACATTGTGTTATCAGGTTTTATAACACCTATGGGCCTTGGGAAAAAAATGTAAGCCCTGAAATGGTTTCTTATTATATTTGATGTTTTTCCTTTTTCATTTCATTACCTGAACTGAACATATTTCCTGGCCCTTATTAGATCTCAGTGTATTTTTTAAAAATAATAAGTAAGTGCATAAACAGTGTGAATTTCTGCATGCATCTTGTTATTAAAAATAAATTAATCCATTTGTCCTTTTTTATTGCCCTTTAATCCATTTGTTCTATTGAAAGGGAATGTGCAAATTGTTATAGTCTCAACTATTAAAATTAATTTCAATGTAGTTAAGTAGAGTGGGTTGAAAAACAGTTAAACTACATTAATTCAAAATTTTGCCTGGAATAGTAGTATCTGAGTTAACAATTGCTGGGAAGAAAATTCTTCCTCTAGCTCTAAGCCTTATTTTGCAATTTATAAGGTAGCTGTATATATGCCCTGAAGGTGTTATGACAGGATTAATAGCAGTAATGGGAGAATGAGCCCATCTACACAATCAATTAATAAGTAAAATGTTGGGCGCCTGGGTGGCTCAGTTGGTTAAGCGTGTGCCTCCCACTCAGGTCATGATCCCAGTGTCCTGGGATCAAGTCCTGCATCAGGCTCCCTGCTCAGTGGGGAGTCTGCTTCTCCCTCTACCCTTCCACCCAGCTCATGATCTCTCACTCTCTCAAATAAATAAATAAAATCTTTTTTTAAAAAAGTAAAATGTTAGATACATAATGATGTAAAAGAACCCTTTGTAACAAACATTGTATAAAACTTATTGATACCTATTTGATAAATAAAGAATAATGGTAGCACCCTACTTCTTTCTAGAGTGAAAATATAGACTATGCATAATAAAGTTCATAAAATTCCTTGAACCATTAAAATACAGTTTGGGTAGATTTTGGAGAGATAAAATGTTGCATTTTCTATCTGTTTTAAATTATCCCTGCCTATGATTGAAATGTATATGCAGAGGAATTTATAAAATATTTGGAAGTGCTATCAGGAACTTGGGGATCTCTTAAAATTTTTTCTCTGTCATCTTTTGAATATAGCTTTCTTTTCTGTGGTTGCAAGATGCCTACCTCATCTTCAAAATCTTTTGGGACATCCTGATCCAGTAGAAGAACAAAGCATGAAAGGACATGATTATCTATATGGCCTGTTTGCCCCTGTAAACCTCCTTGGAAGCCTCATCCCATGAAGCCTTTGTAAATCATATTGGCTATGACAGAGTTACATGGGCACCCTTAGACCAATGCTTGGAAGGTAATTTTGGAGAGGGTGGTTGTAGGTAGGGTTAGTCAGCCAATCAACAGTGCCTCCCACTGTTTTTGCTTAAAAGTGATAAGAGACAAAAGAGAAAGATTAAATAAGAACTATAATAATATGTTCAATTTTCTTAAAATGTCCTTTGTATGGTGCTTTTGTATACAGTATGGTAGATAGGAAGTGTTATTAAAAGTTCAGAACTCTGCTGGTGATTTGCTTGGCTTTGCTTCAGTGATGTCCCGAAAGACTGGCACACTTACTCAGGAGAATATGAAAAATAGGAATACTCTCACACAATACACAATTATTACCAATATGAGATTTTTATATATTTTGTGTTTCCTTGGAGAAATCACTCAAATACAAGCACTAGATACAAAACTATAAGCTAGTAAAGGAGTCTTTACGTTAATTTCCAGCAACCAAAATTAAATTGATGCATCTGGTCGAAGGAGAGTAAAACTAAATAGGATTTGAGCTGATTCTTTCTTGGCCACACTTGCATGAGTGCCTCTGATACTTCCCTTTAGGGTGCAAAAGATGAAGAAGTAGTCCAGGTCTCCTTTGGAACTTTATCTGCCTTAGATTAGAACAATGGTTTCATGGTGTTTTTTATGTTGTGGCACAATAGAATGGTAATATTTGAGATTTGTTGAATGATTTCCATGGACAGAGTGGTTTGCAATCGTGGGACACCTGTAACCCATACATGGCTTCTCCGCATGTCACAATAAATTGGTTGGAGAAACTATTTCTTTTTTTTTTTTTTTTTTTTTTTTAAGATTTTATTTATTTACTTGACAGAGAGAGAGACAGCCAGCGAGAGAGGGAACACAAGCAGGGGGAGTGGGAGAGGAAGAAGCAGGCTCATAGCGGAGGAGCCTGATGTGGGGCTTGATCCCATAACGCCTGGATCAAGTCCTGAGCCGAAGGCAGACGCTTAACGACTGAGCCACCCAGGCGCCCCTGGAGAAACTATTTCTTATACAATGTTTGCATCAGGGCTTGTGTCTTTCTGATGAGCAAACACAGTTCTGAATGAGGACAGAGGGAAAACTCCAGATACTGACTTCACTACTAATGGCTGATTTCCTTTCTTTGCTCCCAAGGCCTAATTTCCTCCAGTTGTTTACAATACACATTCTTTTCCATAGCCCTTCCAATGCTAATGGCCTCCTTCTATTAAAAAAATTCTTTCCCCTCTCATATATCCCCCCCCCCCCGCCCATGGCCTCACTGTTGTTTCTTTTTCATTAAGTCATGTTATGGAGTATGAATCCTGAACAAAGTCAGTCTTTAGGCAAAGCGTGTGCAGTGATGAACAATGCAGGGCTTGCCCTTAGCTGGTTCTCTATTGGCATGGCTAGGCTAAGGCAACATACGAAGTCTGAAACTTGGACTTTCTCGTTTGTTTGACTTCCCTCTTTTTATGGCTTTGCTGCTCGTACTCCCCAAATTCCTTGCTCCACCATGGCTCAACTGAAAATGTGCTCTCTTTTTGCTCAGATTTCCATTAATAAGGATTCTTTAGTCTTCCCACAAAAATCTCTTATACAGCAGTAATTCTTATGAAATCATTTCAGTTGGCTTTAATCTTTTTTTCCTTTTTCTTAATTTAAATTCAGTTAGCCAACATAAAATACATCATTGGTTTTCGATGTAGTGTTCAGTGATTCACTAGTTGCATATAATACCCAGTGCTCATCATATCACGTGCCCTCCTTAATGTCCATCACCCAGTTACCTCATCTCCCCACCCACCTCCCTTTCCACAACCCTCAGTTTGTTTCCCGGAGTCCAGAGTCTCTCATGATTTGTCTCCCTCTCTGATTTCTGCCCATGCAGTTTTCCCTCCCTTCCCCTATGATCCTCTGCATTATTTCTTATATTCCACATAATGAGTGAAAGCATATGATAATTTTCTTTCTCTGATTGACTTATTTCACTTAGCATAATACCCTCTAGTTCCATCTATGTCGATGTAAATGGTAGGTAGTCATCCTTTCTGATGTCTAAGTAATATTCCATTGTCTGTATGAACCACATCTTCTTTATCCATTCATCTGTTGAAGGACATTGGCTTCTTCCACAGTTTGGCTATTGTGGACATTGCTGCTATGAACATTGGGGTGCAGGTGACCCTTCGTCTCACTACCTGTGTGTCTTTGGAATAAGTACCCAGTAGTGCAATTGCTGGGTCATAGGGTAGTTCTGTTTTTAACTTCTTGAGGAACCTCCATACCGTTTTCCAGAGTGGCTGTACCAGCTTGAATTCCCACCAACAGTGTAAGAGGATTCCCCTTTT
>NW_024423344.1:60379137-60404215 GCF_017311325.1 Ursus maritimus | reverse complement strand
CCCCCCCCCCCCCCCCCCCGCCCATGGCCTCACTGTTGTTTCTTTTTCATTAAGTCATGTTATGGAGTATGAATCCTGAACAAAGTCAGTCTTTAGGCAAAGCGTGTGCAGTGATGAACAATGCAGGGCTTGCCCTTAGCTGGTTCTCTATTGGCATGGCTAGGCTAAGGCAACATACGAAGTCTGAAACTTGGACTTTCTCGTTTGTTTGACTTCCCTCTTTTTATGGCTTTGCTGCTCGTACTCCCCAAATTCCTTGCTCCACCATGGCTCAACTGAAAATGTGCTCTCTTTTTGCTCAGATTTCCATTAATAAGGATTCTTTAGTCTTCCCACAAAAATCTCTTATACAGCAGTAATTCTTATGAAATCATTTCAGTTGGCTTTAATCTTTTTTTCCTTTTTCTTAATTTAAATTCAGTTAGCCAACATAAAATACATCATTGGTTTTCGATGTAGTGTTCAGTGATTCACTAGTTGCATATAATACCCAGTGCTCATCATATCACGTGCCCTCCTTAATGTCCATCACCCAGTTACCTCATCTCCCCACCCACCTCCCTTTCCACAACCCTCAGTTTGTTTCCCGGAGTCCAGAGTCTCTCATGATTTGTCTCCCTCTCTGATTTCTGCCCATGCAGTTTTCCCTCCCTTCCCCTATGATCCTCTGCATTATTTCTTATATTCCACATAATGAGTGAAAGCATATGATAATTTTCTTTCTCTGATTGACTTATTTCACTTAGCATAATACCCTCTAGTTCCATCTATGTCGATGTAAATGGTAGGTAGTCATCCTTTCTGATGTCTAAGTAATATTCCATTGTCTGTATGAACCACATCTTCTTTATCCATTCATCTGTTGAAGGACATTGGCTTCTTCCACAGTTTGGCTATTGTGGACATTGCTGCTATGAACATTGGGGTGCAGGTGACCCTTCGTCTCACTACCTGTGTGTCTTTGGAATAAGTACCCAGTAGTGCAATTGCTGGGTCATAGGGTAGTTCTGTTTTTAACTTCTTGAGGAACCTCCATACCGTTTTCCAGAGTGGCTGTACCAGCTTGAATTCCCACCAACAGTGTAAGAGGATTCCCCTTTTTCCATATCCTTTCCAACATTTGTTGTTTCCTGTCTTGTTAATTTTAGCCATTCTAATTGTGTAAGGTGCCATCTCATTGTATTTCTCTGATGACAAGTAATATGGAGCATTTATTCATGTGTCTGTTGGCCATTTGTATGTCTTCTTTGGAGAAGTGTCTATTCATGTCTTCTGCCCATTTCTTGACTGGATTTTTTTTTTTGGGGGGGTGTTGAGTTTGATAAGTTCTTTATAGATCTTGGATAATAGTCCTTTATCTGATAGGTCATTTGCAAATATTTTCTCCCATTCTGTAGGTTGTCTTTTAGTTTTGTTGACTGTTTCCTTTGCCTTGCAGAAGTTTTTATCTTGATGAAGTCCCAAAGTTCATTTTTGCTTTTGTTTCCCTTGCCTTTAGAGACATGTCTTGCAAGAAGTGACTATGGCCGAGGTTGAAGAGGTTGCTGCTTATGTTTTCCTCTAGGATTTTGATGGATTGCTGTTTCACATTGAGGTCTTTCATCCATTTTGAGTTTATCTTTGTGTATGGTGTAGAAGAATGGTCCAGTTTCATTCTTCTGCATGTGGCTGTCCATTTTTATGAGCACCATTTATTGAAGAGACTATCTTTTTTCCATTGGATATTCTTCCTGCTTTGTCGAAGATTACTTGACCGTAGAGTTGAGGGTCCATTTCTGAGCTCTCTATTCTGTTCCATTGATCTATGTGTCTGCTTTTGTGCCAGTGCCATGCTGTTTTGTTGATGATCACAACTTTGTAATGTAGCTTGAAGTCAGGCCTTGATGCAGAAAAAGCATTTGACAAAATACAACATCCTTTCTTGATTGATACTCTTCACAGTGTAGGGATAGAGGGAACATACCTCAATATCATAAAAGCCATCTCCAAAAAGCCCACAGCAAATATCATTCTCAATGGGGAAAAACTGAGCACTTTCCCCTAAGGTCGGGAACATGACAGGGATGCCCACTCTGCACTGTTGTTCAACATAGTACTAGAAGTCCTAGCCTCAGCAATCAGAAAACAAAAAGAAATAAAAGGCATTCAAATTGGCAAAGAAGATGTCAAACTCAAAGTCTTTGCAGATGACATGATACTTTATGTGGAAAACCCAAAAGACTCCACTCCAAAATTGCTTGAAGTCATATAGCAATTCAGCAACATGGCAGGATACAAAATCAATGCACAGAATTCATTTGAGTTTCTATACACTAACAATGTGACTGAAGAGAGAAATTAAGGAATTGATCCCATTTATGTAAAAATTGCACCAAAAACCATAAGGCACGTAGAATAAACCTAACCAAAGAGGTAAATGGTTTGTACTCTAAAACTACAGAACACTTATGAAAGAAATTGAGGAAGATACAAAGAGGTGGAAAGACATTCCGTCCTCATGGATTGGAAGAATAAACATCGTTAAAATGTCTATGCTGCCTGGAGCAATCTACACATTCAGTGCAGTCCCTATCAAAATACCATCCACATTTTTCACAGAGCTGGAACAAACAATCCTAAAATTTGTATGGAAACAGAAAAGACCCCAAATAGCCAGGAGAATGTTGAAAAAGAAAACTAAAGCTGGGGGCATCATAATGGCCTGACTTCAACTATATTACAAAGCTGTGATCAAGACAGTGTGGTACTGGCACAAAAACAGTTGACTTTAATCTTATATGGTGTTTCATGTAGATCACAAATTCTTTGAAAATAATTGGACCTTCTAAATATCTGTACTGACAACATTGCCCTAAATATGGGCAATCAATAAGGAATGCTTTTAAAAATACTATATAACTTTTCAAGCATAAAATTATATAATATGATAAAATATATTCATGACACCCAATATTCATATCTGGCATATCTTGTTTTGTTTTGTTTTTCCAATGCACTAAGTCTTCCCAATTATCAGATACTATAAATATGTCAGTATATTTTCCTAAAATATATGGACTTAAGAAAATTACAACATACCACTTTCACACTAAAAAATTAACAGTAATTTCACAATTTTTGCTCAATATTCACATTTCTCAAGGTGTCTGATAAGTGATAATAGCATATTATTCCTTTATCTGAATACAAAGAAGGATCATATATTGTGATAGCATGTCTTCTTAATGTTAATCTATATCTTCTCTCTTTTTTCCAAATGAAGTAAAATTTACATTAAATGAAATGCACAGATATTGTGACAATTCTGAGTTTTGATTAATATATACATCCGTGCAAACAGTACCCCAGTCAAAATATATACATTTCCATGACCCCCGAAACTTTCCTTGTGCCTTCTACTGGTCAATTGCCATAACCCCATTGTTCTGATTTTTCCATAATACATTGAATTTGTCTTATCTAGAAATTGATTATATACCATGTGTAATGTCTTCTTTTGTGATAGATTATTTCTCTCAACAAAATGTTTATGAGCTTTGGCCATGTTTCCCATATTATGTTTTTTTATTGCTGAGTAATATTTCATTATATCAATATATCGCAGTGTTTTCCTTTCTAATGTTGATGGGCATCTGAGTTGCTTTTCATATTTTGCTATAATAAAGCTTCCATAAACATGTTGCATGTAAAATTACTTTTCTGTTCTTATACTTCCATTTCTTTTGGGTAAATAGTTGGAATTGCTTGTTCATAAATTTGACCTTAAAAACAAAATTATGGGGTGCCTGGGTGGCTCAGTTCATTGGGCGCCTGACTCTTGATTTTGGCTCAGGTCATGATCTCATGGGTTGTGATATCGAGCCCTGTGATTCTCTCCCTCTCCTCCTGCCCCTTTCCCACTTGTGTGCTCTCTCTCTCTCTAACGTAAGTAAATAAAATCTTAAAAAAAAAAACTGTCAGTGTGGATTTTTCACTTTTAATTCTCAACAGCAATGTATAAACATCTCAGTTCCATCACATTATGGCCAAATCTAATTGGGTTTTTGGCTTTTTATTTTTGATATATAGGAGGTCATATAACTTACATATCAGTTTTATATGATATACAATATATAATACATATATTAAAGAAATATAGATACTATATATTAAACATTTTAAAATGTAAAATATATACCATAATAGGGTATAATATAAATAGGATTATATATGTATAAGTACATATATAGGTATTAATATAATACGATGTATTGTACATTATATAAAGTATAATATAAACTACAATATATACTATAATATAGTATAAAGTATAACAGAGTATAATATACACAGTAATATAGCTTAGTATAATATAATATTAAATATATAATATTGTATATGTATGTAGTTCTATGTCTGTATTAAGTTACATGTTAGGAACAAGTCCTTTGTAATAATTATGCCTACTAGAGATATGGAAATGTTTTTTACCAATTTGCGGCTTGCTTTTTATTTTTTAATGGTATTGTTTGATGAGAAAATAATTAAATTTCTGTTGATGCCCAGTTGATATTTTTTTGTGTTTATAGTTAGTGTTTTTTATAGTCTCTGAGAAATCACTGGTTGCTAAAAGATATGAAAGATATTCTACTATATTTTCTTTTAGAAGATTTGAAATTTAAACTTTTACTATTAGATCTGTGGAAATTCCAAATTAATATTTGCTATACTATGCAGTAATGATCAAGGATTACTTTTTCAATGTTCATCCATAGCACTAGGTTTTGAAAAGATATTTCTTTCCCAATTGAATTGCTCTGTTGACTCTGTCAGTATTTAATTGATGTTATATGTGGGTTAATTTCTGGACTCTCCATTCTATTAATTGTAGTGTCTATTTTTATATCAGTCACACACTTTACTGATTACTGTAGCCTTGTAGGAAGTCAGAAAATCAGGAAAAAACTTAATATATATATTTTTTCTGTCAAGATATCTGGCTATTCTAGGTCCTTTTTATTTTTGTATACATTTTATAAAGTTTGTCAGTTTCTTCAAAAATATGTTGTTATTTTGGTTGGGAATGCATAGATTCTGTAGCTTGATTTTGAGAGAATTGACATCTTAACAATGTTAACATACATTTTCCTGTCTATGATATTATATATAATTATCCACTTGTCTTCCTTAGTTTCTCTCAGTAATGTTTTTGAACTTTTAAATGTGGAGAACTTGCACATCTTTTAAAAAATATTTCTAAATATTTCTGGGTATTTATGTTATTGCAAAGGGTATTTTTTAAATTAAATTTTCTTCTTAGTTCTATATACCAGTATATAGAAATAAAACATATTTTTCTTTATAGACCTTCTACCTTATAATCCGTCTAAATTTATTTTTTAACTCTACAGATTTTAACTCTAGCTTACACATTTCATATGATTATATCTCTATCTTTCTATCTATCTATATCTATCTATCTATCTATCTATCTATCTATCTATCTATCTATCTATCTATCTTCTATCATGAATTCTGTAGGAAAAGACTTGTCTTTCCTCATTTCCGGTCATTGTACCCTTTATTTATTTTTCTTACTTTCTGGTGCTAACAAGAACAGTGTTGAATGGGAGCCCTGAGAGAAGACATCTTTGCCTTTTTTTGCTTTCAGAGGGAGGATGTATCATTGTTAAAGTATGATGTTAGCTGTAAGTTTTTTACAGGCGCTTTTATTCAGGTTGAGGAAATTTTCAATTATTTTTGGCTGAGTGGCTCTATCGTGATTGGATGTTGAATCTTTTTTTTCAAATGATTTTTCTTAAAATATTCAAATTGGTCAAGTGATTCTTTTAGCTTCTTAATATACATGTTCAGTGATTTTAAACCTATCTTTTTTTCTAATATAGGTATTTGAATGATAGATTTGCTTCTAGGTGCTTCATCAATGCATCTCACATTTTGATAGGTGTAGTTTTCATTTTTATTTTAAAATAGTTTCTAATTTTCGTGTGTTTCTTTTTTAAAACAAATAGGTTCTCATACGTGTTTTGTTTAATTTTCAAATATTTGATGCTTTTTAAAGTTTATTATTGATTTTTAATTTAATCTCATTGTGGACAAAGAACAATAGTTTGTAAGATTTCATTATTTTGAAATTGGAGTCTAGTTTTATGGCCCCCATTTTAGTATAGCTTAGTGAATGCTCCATGTGCACTAGAAAAGAATGTATATTCTGCAGTAGTGGGAGTATTGTCTTATAAATTTAATATAGTTCATGTTGATAGTATTGAAAAGCATAAATACTTGAGTTTTTGTATGTATGGAATTGTTTTACCAATTGCTGAAGAAGTGTTAAACCTTTAAATATGATTAGTGGTCTTCTCTATTTCTTTGGTTCTATTACTTTGTCTATATATTTTATGACTCTGTTATTAAACACATACTCATTTTACATTGTTTTTCAAAAAAAAAATTCAAATCTTTAATCCATGACATCATCTCTTTATCTATGGCCTTGTCTTAAAGTCCATTTTTCTCTTCTGAGGATATTAATAGGGTCAGTATCTTTCTTGTGCTTATACTTTGTATTTTTTTTTTCCCTCTTTTTGCATTTAATCTATCTGTGCATGTAATAGGACAATCCGGTATTGTCTTACTTTAAATTTGAGTAGTTCTTTATGTTTTATAAAATTGTTTCTATTTCCTCTTTCCACATTTGCTTTTTTGTTCTTTTACCCCACTTTTACATCTTTTCTTTCCTTTTTTTTTTCTCGTTTGTGCATTCCATGTTATTTTTGCAAGTTACTTTTTAGGACAACTTTTTGTATATTTTTTGGTGGCTGATCTAGAAACTAAAACATATTTCTTTAATTTGTCGATATCTACTGAGAGTTAATATTTATACCACTTCAGGGGCGCCTGGGTGGCACAGCGGTTAAGCGTCTGCCTTCGGCTCAGGGCGTGATCCCGGCGTTATGGGATTGAGCCCCACATCAGGCTCCTCTGCTATGAGCCTGCTTCTTCCTCTCCCACTCCCCCTGCTTGTGTTCCCTCTCTCGCTGGCTGTCTCTATCTCTGTCAAATAAATAAATAAAATATTTAAAAAAATATTTATACCACTTCAGGTAAAATCTAAGAACTTTATTGCAATGCAATTCTCATGTACCCTTTACTATACTTGATACTATTATTGTCACATATTTCACTTCTAAATATATAATGTACCCCACAGTACAACTTTTTTTTTAATGGCTCAGTTACTTTTAATGAATTGAAGAAAAGAAAATAAAAATTTATCCATATCTTTATAATTGTGGAATTCTTCATTCTTCTTATAGATATGTGTTTCCATCTAGTAAATTTTTCTGTTAAACTTGAAGAACTTTATTTAGCATTTCTCTGAGTGCAGAACTATTGGCAGTGAATTCACTTAGCTTTTCTCATCATAAAATGTCTTTATTTCACCCTTATTTTTGAAAGATTGATTCACTGTATATAGTATTCTGAATTAACTACCTCCCCCCCCCCCCCCGCCCAACTCCACTCATGAACTTTTAAAAAGTATCCTTTGTTTGCCTCTGGCATCCAAGGTTATGAGCAGTAAGCCATCATTCTTATAATTGTTTTCCTTTGTGTGTAACCTGTTTTTAACCTCTTTGATTGCTCTTGAAATTTTGTCCTTGAGTTTGATAGTGTGATTATGGTATGCACAGTTTAGATTTTCTTTGTATTTATCCTGCTGGGGGTATCCTTAGGCTCTTGGATATGTAGATCAAAGTTTTACAGAAAGTTTTCTAGGTCATTTATCCTGTAAAACTACTCATAATCTAATATTTCTGATAGCATCCATGTGGTGGCATAAATTATTTCCTCTGTTCCTTATATGCTCTGTATATAAATACAGAGTTTTGATGAAACTAAGATATGATTTTTCTGGGGGGAGTGAGAGTCAAGAATACTTTATAGGTGGTATCATATGTTTTAAAAAGCAAATAATAATGTTATTTTTCTTTTGCAATGCTTTAAAACAGTAATTATTGTATAGATTCATTTCTTCATTGTGGTTGCAAAATGGTAACGGTGTAATTCTGTCATGGTTTGTTCTTTTGTTAGCTGGATGACTTTTAAGAATTGGAATAGCTCACATCATCTGGTTCCATGAAGAGAAGACAATAATATGCTAGATTTTTTTGACATTTACTTATTACTATTCAAAATAACAAGGTGGTTCCCTAACAATCTCCAAGGTTGAACATTTTAAAGTATACTTAAGAACTCTTGGATCTAGACATATTTTAAGTGTTTTAATGTATGGAAACTAAAATCCTATTTTCAAGCCAACAGAAGCCCAGTTGCCTTACCATTGTTTCCTCCTACACAGATACCGTTTCCATAGGGGTATTATAACTGCCAGTGGGTTTTCATCATTTGCTCATGCTTTAGAGTTCAGGGAAATACCTTGTTCTCTAATTTAGTTGTAGATTTTACCTGTAGGTTTTGGTTGTACTATACTTTTTGAAGGGATATGGGGAATGCAGTAAGTACCCTACTGTTGTTGCTTAAAAAAATCTTCATTTGAACATTTTTTCATGTGTCTGTTAGCCATTTGTATGTCTTCATTGGAAAAGTGTCTGTTCATATCTTCTGCCCATTTTTTGATTTGATTATTTGTTTCACGTGTATTGAGTTTGAGAAGTTCTTTGTAGATCTTGGATACTAGTCTTTTATCTGTAGTGTCATTTGCAAATATCTTCTCCCATTCTGTGGGCTGCCTCTTAGTTTTTTTGACTGTTTCCTTGGCTGTGCAGAAGATTTTGATCTTGATGAAGTCCCACAAGTTCATTTTTTCTTTTGTTTCTCTTGCCTTTGGAGATGTGTCATGAAAAAAGTTGCTGTGGCCGATGTCAAAGAGGTTGTAGCCTATGTTCTCCTCTAGGATTTTGATGGATTCCTGTCTCACATCGAGGTCTTTCAACCATATACAATGGAATATTACTTAGACATCAGAGAGAACGATTACACAACATTTGCAGCAACATGGACAGGACTGGAGGGGATTATGCTAAGTGAAATAAGTCAAGCAGAGAAAGACAATTATCATATGGTTTCACTCATTTATGGAACATAAGAAATAGGAAGATCGGTAGGAGAAGGAAGGGAAGAATGAAGGGGGGGTAAACAGAAGGGGGAATGAACCATGAGAGACTGTGGACTCTGGGAAACAAACTGAGGGCTTCAGAGGGGAGGGGGTGGGGGATTGGGATAGGCCAGTGATGGGTATTAAGGAGGGCACATATTGCATGGTGCACTGGGTGTTATATGCAAATAATGAATCATGGAACATTGCATCAACAACTGGGGATGTACTGTATGGTGACTAATATAACAAAATAAAAAAAAAATCTTCATTTGAGCTTTTTGAATAAATAAATGTTGATGGTACTATAACTGTTCCAATTGCTGCATATCTTTGAAATTATTTGCTATGTGAGCTAATGTGAAAAATCAGGCAGTATGATAGTGACTTACAGGGCAGTACTGTGCCATAACCCCCATCATGGTAGTTTGTACCAAAATATGCTCTGCTGGAAATAATGACCTGCCCATGCTGTCCAAGCCTCTTTTGAGATAAAGAGAGGTTGTATTTGAAAGAGATTGTGTTAAATGGTCTTTAGGGACTCTTTGGCTATTGTGTACACTTTCAGTCATACCTAATAGGAAGCCATTTTTATGAGAAATCTGATATTTATTACTTTCAAAAGCAAAACAGAAGTTTTCTTTCTACTGTGAAATATTCTTGGGTATTTTCCAGTTATAACTTGGGATAATTAATTTGATTTGACAATTTTGTTGCCTTTTCTAGCCTCTGTTAGTATTAAATAAAGAAGCACATGAAACAAAATACTAAATTACAAGAACCCTCTTAAGTAAACTTAAAGCCTTTATGGCATTGTGATTAACATATAATCTCCCATTAGTAGTTTTCTTTGGAAAAACTGTACTTGTTGAAAGATGAATTTGCTTCAGAGATCAGTCTGGTCATTTTATTTTAAAAAGATACTGACAATAACCAAGACACATTGTTCTAAAGAAGAAAGAAGCTAAACCATCCTCTTACCAAGGCCAGCTATCGACTGCTCTGATCTCTTTCCACTCTTTAACCACTTAAGGCAATTCACTTTCATTTCTCACAGGAGGATATTTGGGAGTGCATCAAAGACAAACTTGAAATTGGGTTAACCCGTTTGTTCTCAGTTTCTGCCAAATGGCATCAACTAACACTAAAAAGGAAGGATAAGCATGGAGTATCCCTGAAGACCTGATTGCAAAGAATGTAACTGAAACTCCTGGGGAAATGTGTGGTCATTTTTGTTCAGTTGTTTCACGCAATTTCTTTTATTTTTTTAAATTAATTAATGGAAACTATATTTTGCCTCTATGCACTAGTTAAGTTCTTGTTACACCAATTTATTGGAAACATAATTTATATATTTTTTTCACTTCAAAAGGAGCACTCATTTTAGTTCTGTATCAATTGCTTTGCCATCCACTTCTCCAATTTAATTTCAGATTCATTTAAATTATGTGAACATGACCTGTTCAAATAAGAAAATTGATTTATGAAGCACGATTTTTTCTTAGTTAAAAAAATGGAATATTTCTGTATACAAACTTAAATATACAATAAATTGGTCTCAACTAGGTCACAGCATCAGTGGTAATAACATAGATTGGATCACTTAACCTGTTCTTGACATCCGTTTTGTTTTATTTTTTATTTTTTTAAAGATTTTATTTATTCAACAGAGATAGAGACAGCCAGCGAGAGAGGGAACACAAGCAGGGGGAGTGGGAGAGGAAGAAGCAGGCTCATAGCAGAGGAGCCTGATGTGGGGCTTGATCCCATAACGCCGGGATCACACCCTGAGCCTAAGGCAGACGCTTAACCGCTGTGCCACCCAGGTGCCCCATGTTTTGTTTTAAATAGGATCTATTTTCACTAATTAGATGGCTTTCCACAGAAGTTGGTGTTACCCACTCTGGGTTTTTTTGTGTTTGTTTGAGCTTGAAAAAACATCTGAGAATTTTCTGTGCTTCTTAGGTGTGCAAAAATGATAGCAGCAATGGCAGAAGTAGTTACAGTGGCAAATTCTTTATTCTTGCATTGGAATTATAGTGTCTATTCTTCAGATTCCTAGATGTCAAGCAGTAGTTGCTTTGACAGCATTGGGGATAGTGGTGGTTTCTTGCTTCCAGTATATCACCAACGGTAGACTAGAGCTGAGCTAGTTCTTTGTATTTTGAGAAATATCTTTGAGACTCAGCCAAGAATTTGGTCCTTCAAATATTTTATAATGTTTACGAGCACCAAACTCCTTCTAATAAATCTCTTACTGGTTGAAGTAATTAGAATCTTGTTTTGTGAACTGTTTGTGATCAATCTGTTGATTGATCCAGGTGCTGAAAAAGAACTAGGATACACATACTTACATTCACATATTTTTTACTACCCACTTGCAATTTCTTTTTACCTTCAAATATCTATTTGAAGATTATTTTAATTTCTGATAGAGGGTTTTTATCAAGATAAAGTTCAGTTTGCAACCAGCCCCTATTGCTTTAGGAATGGTGCTGCACTCTTTCTGTATTCTTCCCTGCTTAGAAGTATTTATAGAAATTAAACAGGAGAGCTAATATCAAAAATACAAAAATACAAAAAAATATGCCAAAATAAGACTGTCAATCATCTATCTTTGTTTTAATAGATTGGAAATGGCATTTCCATTAAGTGTGTAATAATTTTGTACCATTTTGTGACCTAAAGCAAAGGATTTAATATCCACTTGTCAAAATGCCCTAGAATAAAGCCCCCTCAGAGTAGAACCACAAAGAGAGTCTTTATTTACCGTTAGTAGGAGGGTCATTATGAAAGCAAGACTCCCTTGCCTTCTGGCCATAAGCAAAGGTTTTATATGACTCAGGAAAGCAGGTTGATGGTGAGTAAAAGGTACAAGGAAACAAGAGTACATTGTGCCAGGCAAGACAGTTCTCAAAAGTAAATGGCCTAAGGGCAAGCAAGACTGGGGAAGCATATTCTACAGGCTAGATGGTTTAACAAGGAAAACTGACACTTGAAACTAGTTTTTGATTTTAACAAGAACTTTAGGTTAGTGGCATATTGATGTAGGGGTTACACAAAAGATCCTAATCATTACATAAACCTGCAACAAGTTGCCAGTGTGTTCTCCATGTCTTAAACAGGTGTATGTTTTTGTCAAAACTGAGGTACTGTATACTTAAGATCTGTGCGTTCAATTGTATGTAAAACTTATGTCAAAAAATATTTTAAATGAACTCTGATGATAAGTATGCTGTTTATGGAAAACTATAGTGATATCTGACATTTAATTTGTAATAGATCGGAAATAATTTGGAACAATGGGTGGATGGATAGAAGGATAGGTATATATGTAATAAATGAAGTATGGTGAAATGTTAATGGTGGAATCTTGGTGGTTACGTGGATGGACATGGTAAAATTCTTCCAACTCAGTTATATGTTTGAAAATATCCATAGAATATTTGGGAAAAGAACAGACATTTTTTTTAAGACAAAAGCTCAATAAGAGTTTCATAAGTAATATGAAGTTTGAAATAAATTATAAATCAGTGTTTATGTTTCCTTATATGACAGAGTAGACAGATGACCAGCATTCGTTAAGTATGGTATTAAAAAGACTCCATGGTCAGCTTTACCGTTACCCTTTAAATAACCTTGGTGAAATCAAATAAATGATAAAATGAAGATAATACTATGTCCCATGATTCTCACAATTGTATTGTGAAGATTAATGTTCAAATTACTATGCAAATATAAATTTATATTATTCAAATTAAGGACTCCATTTAATAATGCTCCAAGAATACACAAATCCAAAGCTTGCCTTTTACACATAGACTGGAAGATCAGAAAGTGAAGCTTTTTTCTCTAATCCTTGGAGGTTTCTTTCTCTTCTATTTTAGGCTGCCGTTAATTGCTGATAAATGGTGGCAATTTGTTAGAAGCAGACAGTATTGTATGTAGTCAGTGGAGCAGAGGAAAGCATTGTGAAGCAAAAATTCTAAGATCTGATGGAGACCAGTTTTTAAAAAAAAAAGTTTTGAGGTTTAATATCCATTAGAAAAGGGAAGAAATGATATGATATCTTTAAAATATGCTCCATTTTTAATCAATAAATATGGAAAGGAGGTACTCTACCAGCAGTTTCCATAGAGTTACTGGCAAGATTGGGGACCAGTGCATTCATTTCCTATTGCGGCATAAGGATTAATCACCACAAACAGCAGCTTAGAACACACGTTTAGTATACAGTTTCATGTGTTAAAAGTCCAGATACAGGTTACCTGGGACTTTTGTTCAGGGCCTCAGCAGTTAAATTCAGAGTGTTGGCAGAGACTACCACCTCATATCAAGTTCAGGGTCCACATCTAAGTTCATGTAGTTTTTGACAGAATTTAGTTCCTTTTGGTTGTATAACTGAGCTCCGTTTTCTTGATAGTTGTCAGTCAGGGTTGTTCTCAGCTCCTAGAGGTTTTCCTTTGGGTCCTAACCATGTACCTTTCTTGCAACATAGAAACTTGCTTCTCCAAACCCAGCAGAAGAATCTCTAGTCTTTATGATGGATGGGGTCTATATAATGTAAGATAATCACAGGGGTTATTATCCCCTTATATTTAGAGGTTCTGCCCACACTCAAGCAGAGGGGATTGTACAGATTGTGTACACCAGGTGACAGGAATCTTAAGGGCCATCTTAGAAGAATATTGTTTTCCAATCTATACAGAATCCTCAACATTAAGTGTAAACACTTAAATCAGAAGTAGTGGGGCCTTTAGAAAAAAAAAGCCTCATGATCCAAACACATATCACTGGAACATGATGGATGTCCTCACTAATTCACCTGGCGAATCAGGAATAAGAGCTTACTGTGGCCTGAACAACATTAAAATAAATTTATTCATTCATTTATTCATTCACTTAGTAAATGCATCTTTATTTGTGTCCAGATGCCTAACACCATTTGTCATCCTTCTGTGTTGTATAAATATGAAAGAAACAGTTCTCATTCTCAGGGAGCTCCCTTTCTACTACAGAGAATATTCAAGAAGAAAATGACAAACGTGTGGGGGTATAAATTTTATGGCGATGATATGCATAGGATTCTTCAGGAGCATAAAAGAGAGGCACCTGACACACACACTGACTCTCATTGATGGTTTAATATGTGATAGTATTGATAGTGATACTTTTGCTGCCGTAAGTATAAGTTGAATTGGGCCAAGAAAAAAAATCAATTGTTCCAAGTAGCGTGAAGTATATGCTCAAAGGAATGAAGTCATGGCAGAATTGGGGGAAGGGAAACCTAGATACTTTAACTAGAATACAGGTGGTATAGCACACATTTGCAAGGATATGAAGAAATAAGGAAGACCCACACACGAATGATAAATGACTAAGAGAGACCTGGGTAAAAGTCTTCACTCCATCAGTAACAAAGAAGGTGACTTCCACCAATTAGTCAAGTACAGGTTTCTCATCTTAGAATAATGTATGTCACAGGATATTGTAGACCAGAAGAGATAAGGGATATAAAGCCTGTACATAGCAGCTATCATTAGCTAGGTTATTACTTAAATGCTAGGCAAAGAACACACTGAAAACAAAAAACCAAACTTTTCTTACAAGATCTAATAAGGGGTCTAAATACATGAGATTAGAGTGGGTAATAGCAAGATGAGATTTGCTTCAAGAAATAGTGCCCAATCAAGAGATTAGACTACTGTTTGAAGGGGGTTGACACTGGAGGTAGAGAGACTGGTAAGGGAAAAAAATAGGGTTTTATGCTAAGGTAATGGCAGTAAAGACAGCAGGGGATGGGTTTGAGAGATCTACAGATAAAATCACTAAGAATATATGGTAAACTGAGAGGGAAGAAACTTGAATGATTCTTATGTCTCACAGTTAATTGAATTAATAGCAGTATCATACTGGAAATAAGGTGAGTTATAAAGAAAACAAAACAAAACAAAAGATGACATATCACTTATGATTATTCTGCTTTCACGCCAAAAGGTTGTGGCGGGGAGAATATGCAGAATTTCACAGAGTTGTATGTTGTTAAAGAAAATGATTGGCAGAACAAAGTAGAAACTGCTGACAAGTTAGAGGGAGAGTCCTCAACAGTCAAAATGGGAAGGAGACTATGATTTTGAATTTTATAGATTTAGGGTCTTTAAGCATGTTCCTTTGCAAAGATTACATGAGATAGCCAGGATCTTGGAGAGGAATGGAGGCAGACTGTGCCCCAGGAAGGCTGGTTAGACTGTATACTGCTTAATTTTTCAAAGCTTCTTGTATCCAGTTATAGCCCACTTGTGCCAATGCAACCACCTGCATAGAAACCTGAGGCCTGAAACAATAAATAAGTCTGCAGGGCACAATGTGGCTTGGAGGCTATAGGACTGAGCAAGAGTATTCTGAAAAATTCATTTCCTCCAAACTTTCTCAGGGCCCTAGAGAGTCCTCAGAAGGACTGAGATGTAATTGTTACACCATAGATAATAGATATTATTTGATTTAGAAAAAAATAATACAAGTTTTCTTATAATCATATACAGGGAAAAAGTGGTATAAATGATTAAGTTTGGTAATAGTGGGTTGTGAAAGGTATATGAGAGGAAGATGTAAAGATTTTGAACCACATATGTGAGTGTTTGTGGGAAGAGACATTTGAACAGTTATAAATTTGGCAGTCATCAACATACAAGTGAGAAGTAAAACATTAGGCATAAGTTAGATCATCCAGGGTGAGAGAGTGTAGATGACACTTAGAAAAGCCACAGGCAGAACCCTCAGAAATATCTTCTTTTTGTAAATGTGAGAAAGAAGAGCTACCAAAAATCTTATGAACTAAAAACTAAGGCCTTTCCATTACACTATAAATCACCTTGGCGAGAAAAAGAAAAACCAGAAAACAAACTTGCCTTAGGTCATGTAAGAGGAGAGAGCCTTAAAAATGAAGTAAGGGCAATATTAAGAAAAAGTAAGAATTAATTGAGAGGTCAACTAAAACAAATACATGCTGGAAAATATTAATTGGATTTAGTAATTAGACACCAATTAGGTCTAATTTTTTTTTAACATTTACATTGTTGTTTAGATCATGTTAGTAGTAAAACATCACTTAAGATAACTACTCACAGAAATTTCTTCCCAATAACTTTAGAAAGTGGGATATGCTTCTTTAAAATATTTATATTTCAGGACACAAAGCTTTGATGGAACATAATTTTCCAAGTACCTCATGATTAATAAGAAGCAGAGCTTGAATTTGGACCTATTTTTAAGTAGGGCTCAATTGGCGAGAGGCCACTGGAGGAGTTCAGGCTGCTCTGAAATGTGCTGTGCTACTTGGGCCTCTTATGCAAGAGGTATACAAGGACGATGGGGATGCTAAGTAGAGTCTCTTCCAGGCCTGTAAATAAGTGGCAGGAAGACCCTGTGTTGGCTTTTTTATGTGTTAATCTCTCATAGTAGATCTCTTCCTAAATATCTATGTATCTATACCAATATCTGTATCTATTCTATTGCTTCCTTTACTCTGGAGAACTCTAATACAGACTCCTAGAGTTCTGTAGCAAAACCATGTTTTCCATGGTAGAGAACCAACCACTCTTAAAAACAGCTACTACTGTCTAGGAGAGTCTATGAATCAAGTGATGATTGGAGTTGTACACAATGAGCTGGGTTTCCACAGATCCACTGAATTATTTATTTTAATGGTGTCTTTGTTAGTTCAGGCTGCTACAACAAATTACCATGGACTGGATGGATTAAACAACAAACATTTATTTCTCACAGAGTTGGAGGCTGGAAGTCCAAGATCAGGGTGCCAGCATGCTTAGGTTCTGGTGAGAGCTCTCTTCCTGGTATACATATGGTCATCTTATTATTGTATTCTCACAGAGAGAAAAGACTAGCTTTCTTTCTTGTCTTATAAAGTAACTAATCTCATCATGAGGGCTCTAGTTTCATGCTTAATCACTTCCCAATAATTCCAACTTCATTTACTATCCTATTGGATGTTAGGCTACCAACCAACTTATGAATTTTGGGGGGACACAAATATGTGGTCCATAATGAGTGGGAACAGCAATAACCTATTGTATAATGGAAAGATACATCCAGATTAAGGCCCCCCAAAATCTGGAAGTCAAAAAACAAATTAGTGGTTCAGGTTCCTGTAGCATCTATTTGTTGAATTGATGCTTCTTTCTCATCTCACTTATGGACACATGATGGCTTTCCTATCACCAATCATCAGAAGAGGAAAAATTGGAGCCTGATTCATTCACCAAGAGATCAGTATGATATGTTGATTCTAGGGGGAGTCCTATTCAAGCACTATGCCTAAAATGTGGCTGCAAAGTGTATAGGCAGAGCTGGAGAGTGGTAACAGCAGATGTTTATTTTGAATTCATGTAGAAGTGTCTCAAGATGTAGGAAAAGATAGTTAGTAGTAAGTATGTTGTCTGGTTCATTAAGGGCTTGGAAGGTGAACAGAAAGAGAAAGAAGAGAAAGAGACAAGAAAATTTGGGGAAGAATAATGTATGTAGCCCTGAGTTTCTAAACCCTAAGTATACAGAGTTTTTTTTTCCAGGAAGTATTTACTAAGAAGGAGGCATATAACAGCCGAGAGAATAGGAGGACTGGCTCTGCTGAATGTTAGCTAGCCTTCCCCTGTGGTCTAGTGCTGACACAAAAGGCTCATGAATGAACTAGCCATGGCAGCTAGTTTGGAGAAGAACCTAGGCTAAGTCAAATAGCCTTTTAAATGGCAGTGTCCTCTGCAGAGGCGCTACCAAGAAATATAGTCAGATGGTGGCTTCTCTGGTCTCTTATCAAAATTGGTTAATATCTCTACTTCCTTACTTTCTCAAACCCTTATTAAGGCCTTACTCTAGGTCAAGAGTAAATGCAAGAATTTTGGATTTTTTTAAAGCTTCTAAGAAGTCAACCTGTTATTTCTTTCTCTCTTTCTTTTTCTTTTCTTTTCCTCTTTTTCTCTTCTCTTTTCTCTTCTCTTTCTTTCCCCTTCCCCTTCTTTCCTCCCTCTCTCCTTCCCTCCCTCCCTCCCTCCGTCCCTGCTTCCCTCCTTCCAAAGCAGGTAAACAAAGCCAGGCAACTTCACAGTTCTTATACTTGTCATAGCCCTCATGATGTTCAAATGTCATAGATGTTACATAATTCAAATTGATTTAAGAAAGAGACAGGAGTCATACATTATTGATAAAAGGAATAAAAATGGAACCATTACAGATACTATAGTTGATAAGATTTTAAGAATAATTTCAAAGCAACAGTTTTTCTTCTTTAGATTTTTAAAAAATATTAAGATATACATCAAAATACACACTTTTACAGGGTATAATTCTGTAACAACTGTATACAATCATGTCATCATGAATTGTATACAAAACAGAAAAATTTCATAAATCTCTGAAATTGTGTATGTGCCCTCTCCTCAATCCCAGCCCCTCACAAACATTGTCCCTATAGTTTTGTCTTTTCCAGAATGCCATAAATGCATTCATGCAGGATATAGTCTTTGAGTGTGGGTTCTTTCACTTAGCATAATTGTTGAGATTCATGTTACTACTACTATGTTTTATTCTTTTTTATTTGAATAAAATTCCATTGCATGAATATACCTGTTTGTCAATTTACCAGTTGAGAAACATTTGGGTTGTTGTCACTTGTATGACAATAAGTTCTCCTATTTACATAAAATGGACATATTTTTTGAAAATTCACTTAGTTTAAAGTAAAAATTAAGAAAGGAACATTTCTGTATCATTTAAAAAAAAATTACAAAAAAACTCAAGGCCCAAATACGTTCATTAGCACTTAATCTAAATAGTTAAAAAATATATATATACCAATCTTATGGAGTTTTTCCAGGGAATAGAAAAGAGAGAATTTTTCCAATTTATTTTACGAGACAGAAAAAAAAAAAGATAGCACAATAAAACAAGGACACTAAATACAGGAAAATTAGAAAAATTAAAGTCTAATATTGTTCATGAACACAGATGTAAAGAATCTTTTAAAATACTGAAACACAGGATATTAGCAAAATAAATCCATCAGTATGTAAAAGAAATAAGTGAAGTTTATTTAGGAATGTGAGGTTGTTTGAACATTTGAAATTCAGTCAGTATGATTTATCTCAATACATATTAATATGTTAATACCAAATGCATTAATGTGTTTTAATGAAATATCAAATGTGTTAAGGTGTTTTAAATGTATTAATGTGTTAAAACCAAAGGAAGATCCTTGGTTCATCTCAGTAGATACAGAAAACATCACTTGACGAAATTCAACACCTGTTTATGATTTTTTTTAACTCAATAAAATTAAAAGAAAGATTGTTTCTGTGCCCTTATTAGTTCAAAAACAAGGCACATATTACCACTTTTAATTAACATTATGTTGGCGTTCCTGCCCTGTGCAATAAAGCAATAAAATAAAATGTGTAAATATTAGAAAGGGGAAAAAAACTAATGTTATTTGTAGGGATATGATAATATATCTATAAAATCCAAAAGAATCTACATTCAGGGATACATGGTGGCCCAGGCTGTTAAGTGACTAACTCTTGGTTTTGGCTCAGGTCATGATCTCTGTTCGTGAGATCAATCCCAGGTCTGGCTCTGCACTCAGTGGGGAGTCTGGTTGAGATTCTTTCCGCATCCTGTCTCCCTGCCCTTCCCCCCACTCATGTGCTCTCCTTTTCTTCTCTCTTTCTCTGTCTCTCTCAAATACATAAATCTAAAAAAAAAAATAATCTGCATTCAGAATTAATGTTAATTTATCAAGGTTGCTGGTATGAGCTCAGTATTTAAAAATCAATTTTTTAAAAAAGATTTTATTTATTTATTTGAGAGAGTGAGAGAGAGCACAAGCAGTGGGGTGGGGGTGCGGGTAAAGGGAGAAGGAGAAACAAACTCCGGCTGAACAGGGAGCCCTACGCCTATGCTGGTCTGCTAGTCTGGAGACCCTGAGATCAGGACCTGAGTCCAAAACCATAGAATTTTAAATAACAAATAACAATGCATGGGAGTTTTTGCGGCTTCATATAGTTATTAACATTTTATCTTTTTTAAAAATTCCGCCATGAAATAGAAGGAAATTCTGCCATTTGCAACAACTTGAGTGGACCTGGAGGGCATTATGCTAAGTGAGTTAAGTCAGAGAAAGGTAAATACCATATGATATCACTCATATGTGGAATCTTAAAAAAAAAAAAAAAGCCAAACTTGTGAAAATACAGAGTAGGTGGATGGTTACCAGTACCAGGGGCTGGGGGATAAGGGAAATGGGAAGATGTTGGTCAAAGAGTACATACTTCCAGTTAGAAGATAAATGCTGGGGATCTAATTAACAGCATTGTGATTATAGTTAACAATCCTGTATTGTATACTTGAAATTTGCCAAGAGAGTGGATCTTAAATGTTCTCACCAGAAAAAGAAATGGTAATTATGTGACCTAATGGATGTGTTACTAACTCTATGCTGGTAATCATATTGCAAAGTAAGTGTATCAAATCAACATGTACATCTTAAATTTAGACAATGCTATATATTAATTATATCTCAATAAAACTAGAAACAAATGATTTGTCTTAATTCTAATAGTATTCCATTAAACAAAATCAATACTCTCTGAATAAAGGTAGCATGTATTAGAACTTTAAGTATTTATTTTCATAATGTCTGTTACTAAATGAAAAGTACCAGATATGCATGGTTCAGATGTCCAAAAACTTAGATAAAAGCAGCAAAGGGAAAAACAATTATAGGTAATTTGGGTAATAAAGTTATCATACATGACTGCAATTTTTTAAGAAAGATGGAAAAGGTGGAATATTTCACCAGAAATTGGAATCAGTTAAGCTATAAATTTAAACTCAAATGTTGCAAAATACAATAGCCCAATTAAAAACTCCATAGATGGGTTTAACAGAAGATTAGTCACTGCAGAAGTTTTGTGAACTGGAAATAATATAAATGGAAAATGTCCAAATAGAGAGCAAAATAGCAGGAATATATGAGACATATGGGAAACAGTGAAAAGATCTGACATATGTATAATTGCAATTCTAGAAGAAAATGAGACAATTGGGAAAACATAATACTCGGAGAAATAACGTGTGAGAATTTTCCAAAATTAATGAAAGAGATCAACCAAGAGATTCAACATTCCTTACAAATTTTAGGGAAAACACATCTAGGCATATCATACCAAATTAATTAAAATTTAAAAATAATGACATAGAGGAAGTCTTAAATATAGTGTTAGTAATATTACCTCGAAGGATCAACAGTAAGATTAAGAGGTGATTTTCCAAATGAAACCATGGAATCCAGGAGACACTGGAATCGCTATTTCATAGAAGTTTAAATTTGATGGAACCATCTCTCAAAAGTGAAAGTTAACTTTTTGAAAGTGTTAAGTTGAAGACATTTTCAAGACAAAAACAAATTTGATACCTGTAGAACTGCAGTAAAAGTCATACCAAAATAATTCCTTCAGGCATAAAGAGAATCATTCCAAATAGAAATATGGAAATGTTGGCAAGATTTATAAGCAAGAAAGGAGCACATACATGCATAATTCTAAATAAATGTTGACTGAAAACAAAAACCAAAAAAATCTAAATAATAGTAATGGCTTGTAGGATTCACAATAAGGTTTTGGGTTTCTGTAGCATAATGGTTGTTGCCGATTCCTAATCTCTCAACATTTTCTCAAAAATACCATGCAAATTAAATAATAAAAGCAAAAATACTAGACCTAAAGATAATAATCTTAGAATTGAATTATTACTGAAGAGCAGATTGAAGTGAAACAATTCGGAAGATGTCCTTTGAACTAGGAAAGAAAGGGAAAATAATAGCAGCTAGTCAAAATTAAGGATCCTACAGGAACAAAATGAATTTTAAAATTAAAAACATACCCTATCTTACTCTGTTCTAAAAGACATCATCATTTAAAGACATTGTACCTCACTTTATTAAAAGAAAAATCACCCATGAACCAAAAACCATAGGATGCTATTTAAAACCTTCAGCTTCCACCTAGACACATCAGTTATTTCTGATCCAGGAAAAGATAAAAGATTTTTAAATGAATAGAGAAAACATAGTCAAGGTACTAACCAAATTACTATAATACTGAAACAATGTAAGAATTAGAAAATTTTAGCTGGTAAAAATTCTACCTAAAAAACTGACATAAAGCAGAAAAAAATAGTGTAATACTCCCACTTGAATTAAATATTCTTTAAAAAGAAAAAGAAATTAATCACTGGGCTTGAATCCACAACATTTAAATTGTTTGCTATATATCTACACCCAGTGGAATAGGCTATTGAAGACTAATTACCACACCAATTGTGATGTGTCCTAAAAAAGGCAGCATATGATTTGAATCAGTGACTAATATATGCTTTTTTATTTTCCCACTGTTTTGCTGTGGCAAGTATGGGAAACAAGACATGGAAGTATTGATTTCTATTCCTAAATTTTTAAACTCTGTACATTTGAAGACTGGGCAGGGATCATGGAGCACTAGGATCAGGAAGTAGGCAGGTGAGAACCAGACCTAGGAAACCAGAGAGTCAGTGGGGAACAGATTTATGTATGAGCTAAGGATCCAAACTCCAGGGATATTCATCATTGTCCCATCCAGTGTCACATGCAGAGCTCAAATTTAAAGATAAAATTATTAAGAATTTCAAGATGGTAATCACAGAGCATTAAACTCCTAAACTCCATACTGCAATGCTGACATACCCGTGATTTGGGCTCTGTATAGTGACAAAATAAATGGAAACCCTTTATTCTTTTTCTTCTTATTTTTGAAAGATTTATTTATTTATTTGAGAGAGAGCAGAGGGAGGGGCAGAGGGAGAGGGAAAGAATTCTCAACCAGACTCCCCGCTGCTGAAATCAAGTCTGACACTTAGCAGACTGAGCCACCCAGGCGCCCCATTTATTATTATTTAATAATGAAAGCAAATTGCACACTTTCAAGGTCTGCGTAATAAGGATGAGTGTATGAAGTCTGATTAACTTTTTAATTGTTTCTATAAATTATGTGCCTGTCTTGTACTAGGTAATTTTTTCCCAGAAGAAACAGAATCATATCCTCAAAATAGCTGGCTCAATGGCAGAATTGTTCTACAAATTGCAGGTTTTTTATTTTCTTAAAATTATAAGGATTTTATAAGTATATCATACTACTTTACATAAGTAAGTTTGCATATATATACTGATACATTTATTAGATATTTAATGTATTCTGGAATCATTCTATTGAATTTAAATTTAATTAAATTTGGGTATTAAATGCAATTTCATATATTTTCTCTTTTCTTGAATATGGGATCACTTATCCCATGATAGATGGCAACTTTCTGTTTTCCATAATCACAAAATTCTTTAAAAATAGCATTGACTTACTGATAATTGAAGAAAGATATAATACACATAGTCTCTGATCCTTTTCTCTCTGTCTCTTTTTTGCTCATGAGACCATTTTAATCTCAAGGTGTTAACATACAGTTTAACATAAACTTCAGGTGTCATGGAAATATGTATTACAAAATTCAGAAATAACTGGTATTAGTGAAACCAAATCAAGTATTTTGGAGACTTCAAAGCAGTAGATGGAATTCTTGAAGAACACTGATTTGTTTCTTTCTCTTTGATTACCCTAAGTGGGGGTGCTACCTGGAAGGGAAGAAGGCAGATGACAAGCCTAATTTCTTCACAAATTTGCTGATGATTATCCTCCTGTAAATAGGCAAAGATATTTTTTGAAATGCTTTGAAATGTTTTTTGAAATGCTTTGAGCAGGATGTCCTTGGTTTAGCATTACTTATGTCGAAAAGCCTTGGATCAATGAAATTATGACATCTGGCTTTCTGTACAATATTACACAAGCTCTACAACATCTGGAATATAAATAGAGCTGTTTCATAACCTATATCCTTCCTGCTGTGAAGTAATAACCTATATACCTTGTTAGGGACCCCACTCATTACACTGGGCCAAAGATCATATGTCTGATTATGAAGGAAGGAAAGTCTCAGGCTTTTCAGTGGCTTCACCTGTGCCTCTTCATTGATTAGATCATTAAAACTGTTAATAAATCTTTAAAAAATTTTGTTTTAATTTAATTAACATATAGTGTATTATTAGTCTCAGAGGTAGAGTTTAGTGATTCGTCAGTTGCATATAACACCCAGTGCTCAAAACTATTAATAAATCTCGATAATGGCCAAGTTCTCTGAATTTTTTAGTCTAATTTGACATT
This sequence comes from Ursus maritimus, assembly GCF_017311325.1. Classification (NCBI taxonomy): domain Eukaryota; kingdom Metazoa; phylum Chordata; class Mammalia; order Carnivora; family Ursidae; genus Ursus; species Ursus maritimus. The sequence goes on along the minus strand of NW_024423344.1, from coordinate 60,379,789 downwards.
CCAATCCTTTGCATTATTACAAAGGTATTTGAGTTTAAACACAAATAGAAAATAGGTATCTTAAGCCCACATATTTTAAGGAACACGCCCAATGAAATTTATGAATTTCAAAACAATGCTGCTCGAGATTAAACCATTTACCTGGAAAAAGAGGGAAAAAAATCTTGATGTATGCAATTATATGCATTTAAAACATTTAGAAGCTGTCAACTTCTTGGTCCATCAACCTTAACAGCAACCCATAAAACTGTTCTTGTTTTGTACATCTTTAATTTGGAAAGCAGAGGAGCATGATGTTCTGCAGCTTCCATAGCACCTGTCACTCACATCAGGGACATGTTTGTTTTCCATAGTGCACTTTACCTATATTGCAGTTTTTGTCATAAATCTTGATCTTTAATAAGTAAATTCATGAAGCTTATAATTGGCACAGTACATACAATTGTAACATTGATTTCACTTAATCTTTAACCTGACATATTGCAGGTTTTACAGTAGCAGTGCTCATATTGAGACTCCATCTGTTAATGGCAGGAAACAACATTGCTATCCTCCAGGAAGCTGCCAAAAAGTGTAAATGACTTGATATGCCACTAACTGTGGAGTTCAAATATACTCAGTGATGCTCTTTTTGTATTTACTATTTACATGG